>NC_088329.1:19237205-19538382 GCF_036884655.1 Musa acuminata AAA Group
GCTGCTGGAGGTGCATCAAAAAGCCACCATTTACCTTGTGTAAAACTTTCTCAATTCGTTAAGTCGAAATAGTGGTAACGTTGCTTCCGCGCTTCCCGCGTAGGATGATCTGTTTGCCTTTATAGTAGAATTTCATAATTAATATAAAAAAGTTCCAAGAGACATCACCTAGTGTAGTCAGCCATTCTATACCAAGCACTGCCTCATAGTCATCGATTGGTAGGAGGAAGAAATCGGTGATAATTTCTTGGTCTTGCAGTAATAGTTTCACTTGCGGGCATCTTTGGTCGCACTTTAGGATTCTACCGTCGGCAACCTTTACATCGAACTTGCTGCAACCTTCAATATGCAATGCCATCCGAGCAGCAACCTTACTATTCAGGAAGTTATTAGTGCTACCCCTGACGATGAGAACAGTGATCGGCTGTTGTTTAAGAAGGCCTCTAACTTTCATCGTTTGCGGATTTGAGTAGCCGGCTAGTGCGTGTACCGTAATGTCGGTCGGCTGTGGCTCTTCTTCCATATCTTCTTCTTCATGTTCAAGGCTATCTTCTAGATGTTTAATGACCTCTTCTTCTACTAGTTCAATCATAAGAAGCTTACCTTTTTTACAGCGATGCTCGCGGCTCCACGGCTCGTCGCAATGCCAACATAACCCCTTCGCAGATCGCTCCTGAAGTTCTTCTCTTGTTATCCTTTTCGGTACAGGGACTCGGTTGATAGTAAGGGGGGCTGAGGGCTTTAGTAATGTAGGTCGTGGAGTGATGCTAGTACTCCGGGCTTCATGGTTCAATCGCTCCTCTTGAAGTCGTGCGAAAGAGATGGCTGCCATAAGCGTGTAAGGTTGTCGCGCCTTAACTTCTCCTCAGATCTCCGGCTTTAAGCCTGTTAGGACTCTAGCTAGGAGAGTCCTAATTGAGAGGGATATTCATGTAAAACCTACCTAAGCCGACCCCTATTAAAGAGGTGAAGAGGCCGGCTAGGGTTAGGAGGTTATTTCTTAGAGAAGAATAAGGAGTTGTAAAGGAATAGGAGTCTTGAGTAGGAGTCCTATTAGGAGTTGGTTAGAAGTAGGAGTCTTGAGTAGGAGTCTTATTAGGAAGGACTCCTATTAGGAGTTGGTTAGAAGTAGGAGTCTTGAGTAGGAGTCCTATTAGGAGTTGGTTAGAAGCAGGAGTCTTAAGTAAGAGTCCTATTAGGAGTTAGGGTTCAGAAGCCCTATAAATAGTCATGTATTCCACATCTTTTCATAAGCAATAGATGAATCTTTTCTGCAACCCTTGAGCAGCAACTTGGAGGGAGGAACCCCTATAGAGTTCCAAGGAGGCCGATCCCCTAAAGAGATCAACCCCAAGTTTAGAATCTGTAAGGGTTCTATCACCTGGTATAACCTGGGAATTGCTTAAGAGATCGTTGCCAAATTTCGTTGTCATCTCCACCACCACGGATCATCTTTTGATCTCCCCGTGAATTGCAACAGGTTCTGGTTTTCTACCTTACTGCTGCAGAAATTTAGTTATCCTTATTTGAAAATCTCAAAAAAATTATTCCTATATTGCTGCATAACTTTTCGTTATAAAGTTTTCATCTCTACGACGAAAGATACATTGCAGAATTCCAACCGTATAGCACCGTCTGTTTGATCTTGCTACTGTGTTTTTTCTATCCAAATCTCTGCGAAATTTTTATGACATCTTTGACATTTCCTAACAGCAGATTTCCTTTGGGTTTGTCAAAAAATTCTCAATATAAACCATTGATATTTTACGTCTAATCTGCTATACTTTAAAATCTACACTGTAAAATTTCAGCCGCACAGCACGGTTTGTTTGATCTTGATACTACGTTGTTTCTATCCAAATCTATACAAAATTTTTATGATAGCTTTGACACTTCCTATCAGTAGAATTCCCTTTGGTTTCATCAAAAAATTCTCAATATAAACCACTGATCTTTAACATCCAATCTGCTATACTAAAAAATCTATGCTGTAGAAAATTTCAACCGCATATTGTTGCCTTAACCCATCTATTTGCAATCTTTTTTGAATGAAATTTCTTATACACTTCATAGATCATATTGGCTTCCATCTATGATTGATTTATTAAGAAATTCATCTCTAAAAATGATTTTGTGTTGCTGTAAATTTTCGTCATAACCCGCTGAAATTTCTCGACGAGAATTCTGCAATTGCAACTTGTACCAATTTTCTTGCTGTTATACTACCAAAATTTTCTTGATTAAATTAGATATCCTTGCTGTCATATAAACTGTGATTTTACTATCAATTCTCTCAAGTTTCTTGTGGAAATTACGTCAAGAAACCATTGTTTCTTCGATGATAATTCTACTCTTACAAGACAGCATATACTTGCTGCAACTTCCACTTATTTCTATCAAACCTTTGCCACCATTTACCACAGGTCCAAAACTTTCATCTACAACCCTAAAACTCCGCCAAACCACAGCCTCAAATTGCACCCAAAATAAGCCTAAACCGTAGCCTACATCCACCAATCTACCAACCCTTTCGACCATCACTTCTCTCAACCAATACATGCCTTTAACCCGACAACAAAAGAGAGATCTTAACATCACAGATTTGGCGACATATATTATGGTATCTGAGGAGGTAATCAATGCTAAATTCGAAGCCTTTGAGGCGCGAATGGAGGATAAGATTCGGACGCTCTTTACCGAACTCAGATTGGGCCGACCATTAAGCCCGAAGAAATTACATCAAGGAGAGAGATTTGCCCAATCGCACCAAGCCCAAAGATATTACTTTCAAGAGAGGGGGAGCTCTATGACCAATGCCAACTATCTATGCATGAGAGTGGACTTCCCTAGATGGGAAGATGGAGACCCGATTGGTTGGATCTCGCACGCGGATCGATATTTTCGGTACCATAAAACCACGGATGCATCTATGGTGAAAATTGCAGCTATACATCTTGAAGGGGATGATATACAGTGGTTTGACTGGTTTGAACATACTTATGGAGTCCTTTCATAGCGATAATTCAAAGAAGGACTGCTGATCCGCTTCAGACCAACCGATTACGAGAATATTGACGGACAACTAGCAAAGATCTGACAAACCTCTACCATTCAAGAGTACCAAACCATATTTGAAAGGTTATCTAATCAAACTCATGATTGGTCTCCAAAACAGCTATTGAGGATCTTCATTGAGGGCTTGAAGTCGGAGATCTAAGGAGAAGTTAAAGCGCGACAACCGTATACGCTTATGGCAACCATCTCTTTCGTTTGACATCAAGAGGAGCAATTGAACCATGAAGCTCGGAGGACTAGGGTCGCTCCTCAACCAGTAATATTGAAGCCCTTAGCCCCCCCTACTGTCGACCAAGTCCCTACACTAGAGAGGTTAACAAGAGAAGAGCTTCGGGAGCGATATGCGAAGGGGTTATGTTGGCATTGTGACGATGCAGATCCAATACCCACTAGGGGAGGACCCATTAGGGTTTGACAGGGGACCTCTATAAATAGGAGGGATTCAGAGCCTCATAGGCTATAGCCTTTGCTTGCCTTTCCTATTCTCCTCTACTCTCCACCTCAGAGCAGGCCTGTAGTTTTGAGGAGCGTCGTCGCAAACCTGCTGTGTGGATCACCGCTAGAGAGGAGGACACTTGACCTCCTTAACCCTCTCCTAAGGATCTGCAAGGAAACAGGGATATACGATCTCCCTAGGTAACACAATCTACTCTATACACAGTTTTAAGTTTCGCGGACTTTGCGCACCAATCTTCGCACGACGACGAACATCTTTTTGGGAATCGGGGATTTTGTTTTCTTGTTCTTCCGCTGCGCATATGATGTCGCCCCCAAGATTTCCCAACAGTGGTATCAGAGCTAGGTTGTTCATGTGAATGATTGGTTTTGAACTGCGTGTGTTATATTTACGAAGAATTTTGACGTCAAAATCGTTGATGCAAAAACAAGGAAGGGCAGCAATAGTTGTTGCCCTCGATCTGCGTACGTGCAGCGCAGCCGAAGGCGGGCAGCACAGGGGCCGCGTCTGCAGCAGCCGGCCGGTGGCCTGCTTGCAGCAGGCTTGCGTCCGGCGGGGCTGGCAGCCCGCGGGCAGAGACGCCTGCGGCCGCTTCTCCCGCGGGGTGAGGCGCCGCAGGGCAGCGGCGCTTGCCACACCTGCTCCCGCGGGCGAAACCCCCCCCCACGGGGGCGGCCGCCCGGCGGGACAGCACCGCCTACGGGCCTTGCCCCACCGGCAGAACCGCCCGCTGGGGCGCCCACCTGCAGCGGCAGCACCGCCAGCGGGCGTGCCGCCTGCAAGTGAGGGAAGCGCCCTCGCCCCACCGAACAGGCCACCGCCAGCAGGGTGGCGGCGGCGGCAGTAGTAAGAGGGAGTTAGGGTTTTGGGCAAAAAGATAGTTTGGCCCGTGTGAATTTGAGAAATTCCAGTTTATGTCTTTTATCCAAATTACGAAAATACCCTAAGGAATTGAGAAATTCCCTACATGTGTTGAATATCGGATTTTGATGATAAAATCAATTGGATGGGTTAATTGATCTAATCCATATTATTGAGTTAATTGTGCAGTATTAACTACGATAATCAGAAAACACAAAACAAGAATATTGGAGTCAAGTTCGATGGACGTATAAGAGTCCGAAGAATCGTCGGAGATGCTGCCGGAACCAACCGAGAAGAAATCGGGAACTTGTCGGAATTTTCAGAAGTTCGCCGAATAGATCGTCGAAGGTTCACGGAGATCACCGAGAAGGGTCGGCTACTCGTTAAAGTCATCACAATATCGGGAGCTTGCTGGGAGTCCGTCGGATGAAGTTCGTCGGAACAAGACTCGACGTTCACGGTTGAAAACTTGCTTAGGATGTTTTTAGTTATGTAGTTCACTTGTAATTAGGATTAGGATTAAGAGATAATCATATATCCTGGTTAGGGGCCAATTGGGCCAAAATTAGATTTGGTTTAGGCTAAATTTGAAGCCCAACCAGTGAACCGAAGGGTATAGCGGTGGCACCGCCAGACTGGGCGATTGCACCGCCCAGCATCCGAGAGCTGGGCGGTGGCACCGCCAGCATCGGGAACCAAAGAGAATTCAAATTTTGGACCCCAAATTTGAATCCTCTTGAGGCCTATAAATACCCCTCAAATCTCAACTGAGATTACAACTTTTTGAGAAGCAATTGTTTGAGAGAAAGACCTTAGAAAAGTCTTAGCTAGTCTTGTTTTCAATTTGCTAGTGTTCACCTCCTTCTTTCTTGCTTACAATCTGTAAGAGAGTGAACCGCTTGTAAAAAGTTGTAAGAGGGGTATTTACCCTTCCCTTTCAAGAGATTAGCTTGTGGAAGGTGGGAGCCTCATCGAAGAGGGGCCTCGCAAGTGGATGTAGGTCATTTCACCGAACCACTTTAAAATCGGTGCAATCTCTGGTTTGCATTTCATTACTGCTATTTATGTAACACCCCTCATTTCCGAGTGTTCGTATAATTTTTGGTGATAATGTAAGCATCTATTTTAATTGACAAAAGAAATAGAGTATGAATTAGAGGTAACTTATTTTTAAGATTTGGGAGATCTGTTAAAAAAAAAAAAAAAAAAAAAAGAAAGAATCTGAGGACCTATATGTAAACCCTAAGGACCTAATCGTGAATATGATAAAAACAAGGACTAAACTGCAAAATGCACCAAATGACAAATTCCACCGCTTAAGCTTCTCTGCCTTCGTTGTTAAGGAAGCAGAGGAGGCAGCTCGTGGGTGATCAGGGAAAGAAAGAAAGAAAGAAAGAAGAAGAAGAAGAAGAAGAAGAAGAAGAGGAAGAAAATTGGGGCTTTTAGGGTTCTTGCTTTAATCTTGTCATTTCGGGTCAAAATTTCCAAAGGCAAGTGTTCTAACCCCATCCTACAGAAGTATTATACTCTGTTTTTATGTTGATTCAAAATAAATTGGAAGATTTCTATTTAGAAACTGATATGTCTCTCTTTGGACTTAAAACCATGGATTCTGAAATATTTTCGGTATATTGACCCCTATACACTGTTTCGGCTATAAGTTTTAGCACAAAATGTGAATTCAGGCAGGAACTATTTTGTTTGTAATTAGACTCTTATGTCTTTCTTTTGACACCGATTTTGTAGAATTTGGACACCGAATACTTACCCAAACTTTTCTTTCAAATGAGACTATAGATGCTGTAAAACAGACTTCAAGATTTCTGACCTATCGATACTAAGTTATCTATAACTCCCTGTTGAGAATTCTGATTTGTACCAAACTGATTTTATTTGAAACTAGATTTGAAAATATTTCTTTGGACATACAGTTTGAAAATTTTGGAGTTCAATTGCCCACCCTACCGTCTGTTGAATCCGACCCTATAAATTCTGTAAAACAGTGATTGTGATTTTGACCTTGTGTTACCAAATCAGAGGTAACTCTGTGTTGGGAGCCCTGTTTCATATGAAATCTGTTCCATCCGAATATAGATTGATATATGATTCGACCATAGCCTTCTTATGGGTATTGGAGCATAATTGTTATTCTGAAATATTTGTTTGATGTGCCACTGGAATTCTGTCCGAAATCGAGCTTTGGTCGATTTCGCATATTCTGTTCCATTTCCTTTGGATACTTGAGTTCGCCTAATCTTCTTATTGCAATTGAGCTGATTATAATTGCTTGGAATCCCTGTACACTCTTGCTTTCATTTCTTTCCTAAAATGAATACTTTTGTGAGAGATTTGTTCCTTGCATCACACTGCTTTTGAAAAGGCACATGTACGTTTGGTTGTTCCGCGTGTGCTTCCGTTATATGCTACTTTTTGTTGAAACTGCCTTCTTGTACTCTGGTGTGTGGGATTGTCTGGACCTTTGCCAGAAATGGTAAAGGGTATGCGCTGATTTGCCCGCTTTGTGGGGTCCCGCTTTGAGGGATATTCTGGTATGCGCTTATTTGCCCGCTTTGTGGGGTCCCGCTTTGTGGGATATTGCTTAGAGCCTGCGATGCTCTGCCGGCCCCTTTGACTTCACCTAGACGTGGGTGGATGGAGCTCCCAGACGTGGGAGACTTTTGTCAGGTGGTCATTCAGAAATGGATGAATCACATTCTGACTGAGATCCCACTACACCCTCTATATGTTTGATATGACATCCAGAGTTTTTGTGAGTTATTTCTGTTCGTGCTCTGGATAGTTATGATATGATTGCAACGTCAAGGACGACGTTTGAGCTTCTGTACGACATATGAGTTTGATATGCTCTGAAATGCTTCATTCACTGTTGATTTTGCTTCGTAATGTTCCATATGTCGTTGATGTGATTTGGAACATTTTAAATGCCATTGATAAGCTCCGATATGTTTCCTTTGTTTCTGATATGCTCCAATTACTCTATGCCCCATCTGTCAGGAACCAAATATGTATGATTAAAAAGGACAACTATGATTTCTGCTCCTAATGATATTAAGTATACGAAATCGTATATTCTGCTTTGTGTTTGAAAACTGCATCTCTTTGGAAATTGTACTATTTTGATATGGATATGTTAGTCACTTGCTGAGCTCTTTATGCTCACCCCATTTGTTGATAAATTTTTCAGGATAGCGTATCGCTTGCTTAAATGTTAAGAATGGGCTGAGACAGTGGAGAGTTTAGAAGACGTTGGGCAGAACTTTTGTTAGCATATATGTAGTTGTGTATAAGTTACTCTGCATATTATGAAATGTGACGATGAATCTGGACCTGTGGATTTTGTGTAAGATAAAGGATCCCTTGTGTATAGGATTTTGGAATGTTAAATTAAATTTGTGTAATGATATGAACTTATGGTAAATCGATGATTCTGGTGACTGCATAGATTTCCCCACTTGTGGATTTATATTGTGATTTTTATTTGGTGAGTTGAGTTCAGATTGCATGAATTATCGAGTGATGCATGCTATGTTTATGAATTGCACAGGGTTATGAATTGATAGATTATAGAGGTGAAATTTGATCTGAATGTTTTCTTAGTGACCTCAAACGTGTGTTTGGATCCTGGGTTAGTTGAGACAAAAAAAAAATTTTAAATATCATGGATATTTTTAGGGGTGTGACAGAGGTGGTATCAGAGCCTGATTTGAGAATCACTAAGAATATTATCTTTATTTGAGGTTTATTGACTGTCATTAGAGATTGATCAAAGAAAATGTTCTTTTGATGTTTTAGGAAGCGAGGATGACGAGATCATCTGGTTCTCCTGTTGCATCTACTGCTGATCAATTGAGTGGTATTATGCGGACTTTGGAGACTATGGCACAAGTGATGCAACAACAACAACAACCTGTCCAACAAGGAAATAGTGATGGGACAGAGACATCAAACCAGACGGGGTTGGGAATTGGACAGTTTAAGAAGCTTAGTCCTCCCAGTTTCAGTGGTGAGTCTGATCCAATGGTGGCGGAACGATGGATGATGCAGATAGAGAAAATATTTGATGCCTTAAGTTACTCTGATGAACGAAAGGTTTTTCTTGCCACCTTTATGCTGGAAGGAGAAGCTGAACACTGGTGGAGAATGATTAAGAGGATGTCTGAAATCAAACATGAGCCAATGACATGGAAGTTATTCCAAGAAAAGTTTTACGACAAATATTTTCCAGATTGCATGAGAGAGCAAAAAGAATTGGAGTTCTTGAATCTTATCCAGGGAAGCATGACGGTTACAAAGTATGAATCTAAATTTACTGAGCTCTCCAGGTTTGCCACACATATGACTGATGATGAATCTAGAAAGGCAAGAAGGTTTGAAAAGGGATTACGGCCGGCAATAAGAAGCCGAATGTCAGCTTTAAAATTACAAACATATGCTGATACGGTAGAAAGAGCTTTGAAAATTGAAAGAGACATGGAGGAAATTCAAGAAATCATTGGCAAGAACCAAAGGAACAAATTTACTAGCAAAAGCAGGAGAGAAAATGAATACGAAGATAGTAACAAGAGGTTTAAGACATCTGGATTTGAGAAAAGGAAACCATGGGGGAGGACTCAGTTATGTGAAAAATGCGGATTAAATCATGAGACAAGTCGGTGTTTTCGGGTGACTGGAGCATGTTTTAATTGTGGAAAGCTAGGTCATCAAATAAAAGATTGCCCACTGAACAGGAAAAGAGAGCCACTGTCTCCTAGACCCTCAGCCCATGCTAGAGTATACGCTATCACTGAACAAGATTCTAGAGCTTCTAAATCAGTGGTGGAAGGTATTCTTCATGTTTCTAAAAGAAATGCAAAAGTTTTGTTTGATCCCGGCTCCAACTTATCGTTTGTTTCAAAATACTTTGCTTGTCACTTGGATATTCCACCTAAATCCTTGGATTATATGTTATATGTAACAACTGCTGTTGGAGATTCATTGGCAACAAACTTGGTCTACCCATCTTGTTTGATCTCTATTGGAGACCACGAATTCCTTGCTGATTTGATTCTCCTAGAGATCCAGGGCTTTGATATTATACTCGGCATGGATTGGTTATCTTCTCATCACGCTAGTATTGATTGTTACAAAAAAATAATTACTTTCTGCATACCAGATCAGCCTATATTTTTCTTTGAGGGCATTAAGCATGATTTGCCTCCTTGCTTAATATCCGCACTTCAAGCTTATCATCTTATGCAGAAAGGTTGTTTTTGTTATGTGGTGTGTGTAAAGGAGCATTCAAATCAGGAAACCCACCTTGATGAAATTTCAGTGGTCAAAGAATTCCCTGATGTATTTCCAGACGACTTGCCTGGTTTACCTCTAGATAGAGAGGGTGAATTTGCTATTGATCTAGTCCCCAGTACCGCCCCAATATCTAAGCCTCCCTACAGAATGGCACCACTTGAGCTTGAAGAATTAAAGAAGCAAATACAAGAATTATTAGATAAGGGTTTCATACGACCCAGTGTGTCCCCATGGGGTGCTCCGGTACTATTAGTGAAGAAGAAGGATGGAACATTGAGGCTTTGTATTGATTATAGACAGTTGAATCAGGTGACCATCAAAAACAAATACCCCATACCTAGAATTGATGATTTGTTTGATCAACTGCAGGGTGCACAAGTATTCTCTAAGATTGACCTGAGGTCAGGTTACTATCAGTTAAAGATCAAGGAGGAGGATATTTCAAAAACAGCTTTCAGAACTCGATATGGTCATTATGAATTCTTGGTGATGCCGTTTGGTTTGACAAATGCCCCTGCAGCTTTTATGGAACTAATGAATAGGATATTTCAACCGCTCTTGGATATCTGTGTAATTGTATTTATTGATGACATATTGGTGTATTCAAAGAGTAACCAGGAGCATGAGGAACACTTGAGAGATGTGTTGTCCATACTGAGAGAAAAGAAGTTGTATGCGAAGTTCAGCAAATGTGAATTTTGGTTGAATGAAGTTGCTTTCTTAGGTCATGTGATTTCAGGGAAGGGTATATCTGTTGATCCAAGGAAAATAGAAGCTGTAGTTGAATGGGAAGTACCAACAAATGTAACAGAGGTTAGAAGTTTCTTGGGCATGGCAGGTTATTACAGGAGATTTGTGGAGGGATTTTCTCGAATTGCTCAACCTCTCACCAAACTCACTAAGAAGAATATGAAATTTGTATGGGGCGATGATTGTGAGCAAAGCTTTCAAGAGTTAAAAAGAAGATTGACTAGTGCCCCTATTCTCACTATTCCAAGTGGTAGTGAGGGATTTGTAGTTTATACTGATGCTTCAAGAAAGGGGCTAGGATGTGTTTTGATGCAGGAAGGGAGAGTAATTGCTTATGCTTCTAGGCAACTTAAAGGTTATGAATTGAATTATCCAACTCATGATTTGGAATTAGCAGCAATCATTTTTGCTCTAAAGATTTGGAGACATTATTTGTATGGTCGACAGTTTGAAATCTTCACTGATCACAAGAGTTTAAAATACATTTTCACTCAGAAGGAGTTGAACATGAGGCAGCGAAGATGGATAGAACTTCTGAAGGATTATGATTGTGCCATCCGTTATCACCCGGGCAAGGCCAATGTTGTAGCTGATGCACTTAGTAGAAAATCTACAAGTTTTATGGCTAGTCTGGTCGTGAAGCAATGGAAGCTAATAGAAGAAAATTTTGATTTGAAAGCTTTGAGGAAAGAGCAAGACTCGATGATTTTGATGGCCTCCATTCAAATGCAGTCTGATCTTATGCAACAAATTAAGGAGGGACAATTACGAGATCCACACTTAATCTACTTGAGGAGTGAAGTAGAAAAGGAATTGAAGCCACAATTTCAAGTTTCAAAGGATGGCCTATTGAGATTTGGGGAGAGAGTATGTGTACCAAATGAACTAGATATCAAGAATCAAATCCTAAATGAAAGTCATACTTCAAAGTACGCCCTACACCCTGGGAGCACTAAGATGTATAGAGATCTTCAAAGTTATTATTGGTGGGAAGGCATGAAGAAGGAAATTGCAATGTATGTTTCAAAATGTTTGACGTGTCAGCAAATCAAAGTAGAACACCAAAGACCTGGAGGGTTGCTGCAACCTTTAGTTATACCGGAATGGAAATGGGAATGTATTACTATGGATTTTGTTTCAGGACTACCCAGAACCTCGAGGAAGCATGATGCTATTTGGGTTATCATTGATAGGTTAACAAAATCTGCACATTTCCTTCCGATTAATATGACTTATTCGCTTGATAGACTTGCAGATTTATATGTTAATGAAATAGTCAGACTTCATGGTATTCCAAAGGAGATCATCTCTGATAGAGACTCCAGATTTCTCTCTAGATTCTGGAGAAGGTTACAGGAATCTATGGGCACTAAAGTTAAGTTTAGTACTGCATATCATCCTCAGACTGATGGTCAGTCAGAAAGAACAATTCAAACACTTGAGGATTTGCTTAGAGCCTATGTTATGGATTGGAAAGGTGAATGGGATAAGGATATTTCACTTGTCGAGTTCACGTATAACAATAGTTATCATTCAAGTATTCAGATGGCTCCGTATGAAGCTTTATATGGGCGAAAGTGCATAACACCTATATGTTGGGAGGAAGTTGGGGACAGAAAGTTGTTAGCACCGGACAAGGTACAAGAAACTACCGAGAAAATTCAAGTTATAAGGAAAAGGTTAAAAGCTGCTCAGAGTCGTCAAAAGAGTTATGCCGATAATAGGAGACGAGATATTGAGTTTGAAATCGGAGATTTTGTATTCTTAAAAGTCTCCCCTTCCAAAGGCATTATAAGGTTTGGGAAGAAAGGAAAGTTAAGCCCAAGATTTATTGGACCTTTTGAGGTTCTTGAGAGGGTTGGTTCTGTCGCTTACAGGATTGCCTTACCACCAGCATTGAGCCATGTCCATGATATATTTCATGTCTCGATGATTAGAAAGTATATGTATGACCCTTCTCACATCATTAAGTATGAGCTGGTGGAGTTCGATAAAGATCTATCCTATGTGGAAGAGCCTATTCAGATTATTGATAAGAAAGAAAAAGTCCTAAGGAATCGGGTCGTCCCACTAGTTCAAGTAAATTGGAGACATCATTCTGGAGAAGAGACAACTTGGGAGCTAGAAGAGGAAATGAAAAAGGTGTATCCTCGTCTTTTCATCGAATAGAGGTACGATAAATTTAGAGGACTAAATTTTTCTTTTAAGGGGGGGAGAGTGTAACACCCCTCATTTCCGAGTGTTCGTATAATTTTTGGTGATAATGTAAGCATCTATTTTAATTGACAAAAGAAATAGAGTATGAATTAGAGGTAACTTATTTTTAAGATTTGGGAGATCTGTTAAAAAAAAAAAAAAAAAAAAAAGAAAGAATCTGAGGACCTATATGTAAACCCTAAGGACCTAATCGTGAATATGATAAAAACAAGGACTAAACTGCAAAATGCACCAAATGACAAATTCCACCGCTTAAGCTTCTCTGCCTTCGTTGTTAAGGAAGCAGAGGAGGCAGCTCGTGGGTGATCAGGGAAAGAAAGAAAGAAAGAAAGAAGAAGAAGAAGAAGAAGAAGAAGAAGAAGAGGAAGAAAATTGGGGCTTTTAGGGTTCTTGCTTTAATCTTGTCATTTCGGGTCAAAATTTCCAAAGGCAAGTGTTCTAACCCCATCCTACAGAAGTATTAGACTCTGTTTTTATGTTGATTCAAAATAAATTGGAAGATTTCTATTTAGAAACTGATATGTCTCTCTTTGGACTTAAAACCATGGATTCTGAAATATTTTCGGTATATTGACCCCTATACACTGTTTCGGCTATAAGTTTTAGCACAAAATGTGAATTCAGGCAGGAACTATTTTGTTTGTAATTAGACTCTTATGTCTTTCTTTTGACACCGATTTTGTAGAATTTGGACACCGAATACTTACCCAAACTTTTCTTTCAAATGAGACTATAGATGCTGTAAAACAGACTTCAAGATTTCTGACCTATCGATACTAAGTTATCTATAACTCCCTGTTGAGAATTCTGATTTGTACCAAACTGATTTTATTTGAAACTAGATTTGAAAATATTTCTTTGGACATACAGTTTGAAAATTTTGGAGTTCAATTGCCCACCCTACCGTCTGTTGAATCCGACCCTATAAATTCTGTAAAACAGTGATTGTGATTTTGACCTTGTGTTACCAAATCAGAGGTAACTCTGTGTTGGGAGCCCTGTTTCATATGAAATCTGTTCCATCCGAATATAGATTGATATATGATTCGACCATAGCCTTCTTATGGGTATTGGAGCATAATTGTTATTCTGAAATATTTGTTTGATGTGCCACTGGAATTCTGTCCGAAATCGAGCTTTGGTCGATTTCGCATATTCTGTTCCATTTCCTTTGGATACTTGAGTTCGCCTAATCTTCTTATTGCAATTGAGCTGATTATAATTGCTTGGAATCCCTGTACACTCTTGCTTTCATTTCTTTCCTAAAATGAATACTTTTGTGAGAGATTTGTTCCTTGCATCACACTGCTTTTGAAAAGGCACATGTACGTTTGGTTGTTCCGCGTGTGCTTCCGTTATATGCTACTTTTTGTTGAAACTGCCTTCTTGTACTCTGGTGTGTGGGATTGTCTGGACCTTTGCCAGAAATGGTAAAGGGTATGCGCTGATTTGCCCGCTTTGTGGGGTCCCGCTTTGAGGGATATTCTGGTATGCGCTTATTTGCCCGCTTTGTGGGGTCCCGCTTTGTGGGATATTGCTTAGAGCCTGCGATGCTCTGCCGGCCCCTTTGACTTCACCTAGACGTGGGTGGATGGAGCTCCCAGACGTGGGAGACTTTTGTCAGGTGGTCATTCAGAAATGGATGAATCACATTCTGACTGAGATCCCACTACACCCTCTATATGTTTGATATGACATCCAGAGTTTTTGTGAGTTATTTCTGTTCGTGCTCTGGATAGTTATGATATGATTGCAACGTCAAGGACGACGTTTGAGCTTCTGTACGACATATGAGTTTGATATGCTCTGAAATGCTTCATTCACTGTTGATTTTGCTTCGTAATGTTCCATATGTCGTTGATGTGATTTGGAACATTTTAAATGCCATTGATAAGCTCCGATATGTTTCCTTTGTTTCTGATATGCTCCAATTACTCTATGCCCCATCTGTCAGGAACCAAATATGTATGATTAAAAAGGACAACTATGATTTCTGCTCCTAATGATATTAAGTATACGAAATCGTATATTCTGCTTTGTGTTTGAAAACTGCATCTCTTTGGAAATTGTACTATTTTGATATGGATATGTTAGTCACTTGCTGAGCTCTTTATGCTCACCCCATTTGTTGATAAATTTTTCAGGATAGCGTATCGCTTGCTTAAATGTTAAGAATAGGCTGAGACAGTGGAGAGTTTAGAAGACGTTGGGCAGAACTTTTGTTAGCATATATGTAGTTGTGTATAAGTTACTCTGCATATTATGAAATGTGACGATGAATCTGGACCTGTGGATTTTGTGTAAGATAAAGGATCCCTTGTGTATAGGATTTTGGAATGTTAAATTAAATTTGTGTAATGATATGAACTTATGGTAAATCGATGATTCTGGTGACTGCATAGATTTCCCCACTTGTGGATTTATATTGTGATTTTTATTTGGTGAGTTGAGTTCAGATTGCATGAATTATCGAGTGATGCATGCTATGTTTATGAATTGCACAGGGTTATGAATTGATAGATTATAGAGGTGAAATTTGATCTGAATGTTTTCTTAGTGACCTCAAACGTGTGTTTGGATCCTGGGTTAGTTGAGACAAAAAAAAAATTTTAAATATCATGGATATTTTTAGGGGTGTGACAGAGGTGGTATCAGAGCCTGATTTGAGAATCACTAAGAATATTATCTTTATTTGAGGTTTATTGACTGTCATTAGAGATTGATCAAAGAAAATGTTCTTTTGATGTTTTAGGAAGCGAGGATGACGAGATCATCTGGTTCTCCTGTTGCATCTACTGCTGATCAATTGAGTGGTATTATGCGGACTTTGGAGACTATGGCACAAGTGATGCAACAACAACAACAACCTGTCCAACAAGGAAATAGTGATGGGACAGAGACATCAAACCAGACGGGGTTGGGAATTGGACAGTTTAAGAAGCTTAGTCCTCCCAGTTTCAGTGGTGAGTCTGATCCAATGGTGGCGGAACGATGGATGATGCAGATAGAGAAAATATTTGATGCCTTAAGTTACTCTGATGAACGAAAGGTTTTTCTTGCCACCTTTATGCTGGAAGGAGAAGCTGAACACTGGTGGAGAATGATTAAGAGGATGTCTGAAATCAAACATGAGCCAATGACATGGAAGTTATTCCAAGAAAAGTTTTACGACAAATATTTTCCAGATTGCATGAGAGAGCAAAAAGAATTGGAGTTCTTGAATCTTATCCAGGGAAGCATGACGGTTACAAAGTATGAATCTAAATTTACTGAGCTCTCCAGGTTTGCCACACATATGACTGATGATGAATCTAGAAAGGCAAGAAGGTTTGAAAGGGGATTACGGCCGGCAATAAGAAGCCGAATGTCAGCTTTAAAATTACAAACATATGCTGATACGGTAGAAAGAGCTTTGAAAATTGAAAGAGACATGGAGGAAATTCAAGAAATCATTGGCAAGAACCAAAGGAACAAATTTACTAGCAAAAGCAGGAGAGAAAATGAATACGAAGATAGTAACAAGAGGTTTAAGACATCTGGATTTGAGAAAAGGAAACCATGGGGGAGGACTCAGTTATGTGAAAAATGCGGATTAAATCATGAGACAAGTCGGTGTTTTCGGGTGACTGGAGCATGTTTTAATTGTGGAAAGCTAGGTCATCAAATAAAAGATTGCCCACTGAACAGGAAAAGAGAGCCACTGTCTCCTAGACCCTCAGCCCATGCTAGAGTATACGCTATCACTGAACAAGATTCTAGAGCTTCTAAATCAGTGGTGGAAGGTATTCTTCATGTTTCTAAAAGAAATGCAAAAGTTTTGTTTGATCCCGGCTCCAACTTATCGTTTGTTTCAAAATACTTTGCTTGTCACTTGGATATTCCACCTAAATCCCTGGATTATATGTTATATGTAACAACTGCTGTTGGAGATTCATTGGCAACAAACTTGGTCTACCCATCTTGTTTGATCTCTATTGGAGACCACGAATTCCTTGCTGATTTGATTCTCCTAGAGATCCAGGGCTTTGATATTATACTCGGCATGGATTGGTTATCTTCTCATCACGCTAGTATTGATTGTTACAAAAAAATAATTACTTTCTGCATACCAGATCAGCCTATATTTTTCTTTGAGGGCATTAAGCATGATTTGCCTCCTTGCTTAATATCCGCACTTCAAGCTTATCATCTTATGCAGAAAGGTTGTTTTTGTTATGTGGTGTGTGTAAAGGAGCATTCAAATCAGGAAACCCACCTTGATGAAATTTCAGTGGTCAAAGAATTCCCTGATGTATTTCCAGACGACTTGCCTGGTTTACCTCTAGATAGAGAGGGTGAATTTGCTATTGATCTAGTCCCCAGTACCGCCCCAATATCTAAGCCTCCCTACAGAATGGCACCACTTGAGCTTGAAGAATTAAAGAAGCAAATACAAGAATTATTAGATAAGGGTTTCATACGACCCAGTGTGTCCCCATGGGGTGCTCCGGTACTATTAGTGAAGAAGAAGGATGGAACATTGAGGCTTTGTATTGATTATAGACAGTTGAATCAGGTGACCATCAAAAACAAATACCCCATACCTAGAATTGATGATTTGTTTGATCAACTGCAGGGTGCACAAGTATTCTCTAAGATTGACCTGAGGTCAGGTTACTATCAGTTAAAGATCAAGGAGGAGGATATTTCAAAAACAGCTTTCAGAACTCGATATGGTCATTATGAATTCTTGGTGATGCCGTTTGGTTTGACAAATGCCCCTGCAGCTTTTATGGAACTAATGAATAGGATATTTCAACCGCTCTTGGATATCTGTGTAATTGTATTTATTGATGACATATTGGTGTATTCAAAGAGTAACCAGGAGCATGAGGAACACTTGAGAGATGTGTTGTCCATACTGAGAGAAAAGAAGTTGTATGCGAAGTTCAGCAAATGTGAATTTTGGTTGAATGAAGTTGCTTTCTTAGGTCATGTGATTTCAGGGAAGGGTATATCTGTTGATCCAAGGAAAATAGAAGCTGTAGTTGAATGGGAAGTACCAACAAATGTAACAGAGGTTAGAAGTTTCTTGGGCATGGCAGGTTATTACAGGAGATTTGTGGATGGATTTTCTCGAATTGCTCAACCTCTCACCAAACTCACTAAGAAGAATATGAAATTTGTATGGGGCGATGATTGTGAGCAAAGCTTTCAAGAGTTAAAAAGAAGATTGACTAGTGCCCCTATTCTCACTATTCCAAGTGGTAGTGAGGGATTTGTAGTTTATACTGATGCTTCAAGAAAGGGGCTAGGATGTGTTTTGATGCAGGAAGGGAGAGTAATTGCTTATGCTTCTAGGCAACTTAAAGGTTATGAATTGAATTATCCAACTCATGATTTGGAATTAGCAGCAATCATTTTTGCTCTAAAGATTTGGAGACATTATTTGTATGGTCGACAGTTTGAAATCTTCACTGATCACAAGAGTTTAAAATACATTTTCACTCAGAAGGAGTTGAACATGAGGCAGCGAAGATGGATAGAACTTCTGAAGGATTATGATTGTGCCATCCGTTATCACCCGGGCAAGGCCAATGTTGTAGCTGATGCACTTAGTAGAAAATCTACAAGTTTTATGGCTAGTCTGGTCGTGAAGCAATGGAAGCTAATAGAAGAAAATTTTGATTTGAAAGCTTTGAGGAAAGAGCAAGACTCGATGATTTTGATGGCCTCCATTCAAATGCAGTCTGATCTTATGCAACAAATTAAGGAGGGACAATTACGAGATCCACACTTAATCTACTTGAGGAGTGAAGTAGAAAAGGAATTGAAGCCACAATTTCAAGTTTCAAAGGATGGCCTATTGAGATTTGGGGAGAGAGTATGTGTACCAAATGAACTAGATATCAAGAATCAAATCCTAAATGAAAGTCATACTTCAAAGTACGCCCTACACCCTGGGAGCACTAAGATGTATAGAGATCTTCAAAGTTATTATTGGTGGGAAGGCATGAAGAAGGAAATTGCAATGTATGTTTCAAAATGTTTGACGTGTCAGCAAATCAAAGTAGAACACCAAAGACCTGGAGGGTTGCTGCAACCTTTAGTTATACCGGAATGGAAATGGGAATGTATTACTATGGATTTTGTTTCAGGACTACCCAGAACCTCGAGGAAGCATGATGCTATTTGGGTTATCATTGATAGGTTAACAAAATCTGCACATTTCCTTCCGATTAATATGACTTATTCGCTTGATAGACTTGCAGATTTATATGTTAATGAAATAGTCAGACTTCATGGTATTCCAAAGGAGATCATCTCTGATAGAGACTCCAGATTTCTCTCTAGATTCTGGAGAAGGTTACAGGAATCTATGGGCACTAAAGTTAAGTTTAGTACTGCATATCATCCTCAGACTGATGGTCAGTCAGAAAGAACAATTCAAACACTTGAGGATTTGCTTAGAGCCTATGTTATGGATTGGAAAGGTGAATGGGATAAGGATATTTCACTTGTCGAGTTCACGTATAACAATAGTTATCATTCAAGTATTCAGATGGCTCCGTATGAAGCTTTATATGGGCGAAAGTGCATAACACCTATATGTTGGGAGGAAGTTGGGGACAGAAAGTTGTTAGCACCGGACAAGGTACAAGAAACTACCGAGAAAATTCAAGTTATAAGGAAAAGGTTAAAAGCTGCTCAGAGTCGTCAAAAGAGTTATGCCGATAATAGGAGACGAGATATTGAGTTTGAAATCGGAGATTTTGTATTCTTAAAAGTCTCCCCTTCCAAAGGCATTATAAGGTTTGGGAAGAAAGGAAAGTTAAGCCCAAGATTTATTGGACCTTTTGAGGTTCTTGAGAGGGTTGGTTCTGTCGCTTACAGGATTGCCTTACCACCAGCATTGAGCCATGTCCATGATATATTTCATGTCTCGATGATTAGAAAGTATATGTATGACCCTTCTCACATCATTAAGTATGAGCTGGTGGAGTTCGATAAAGATCTATCCTATGTGGAAGAGCCTATTCAGATTATTGATAAGAAAGAAAAAGTCCTAAGGAATCGGGTCGTCCCACTAGTTCAAGTAAATTGGAGACATCATTCTGGAGAAGAGACAACTTGGGAGCTAGAAGAGGAAATGAAAAAGGTGTATCCTCGTCTTTTCATCGAATAGAGGTACGATAAATTTAGAGGACTAAATTTTTCTTTTAAGGGGGGGAGAGTGTAACACCCCTCATTTCCGAGTGTTCGTATAATTTTTGGTGATAATGTAAGCATCTATTTTAATTGACAAAAGAAATAGAGTATGAATTAGAGGTAACTTATTTTTAAGATTTGGGAGATCTGTTAAAAAAAAAAAAAAAAAAAAAAGAAAGAATCTGAGGACCTATATGTAAACCCTAAGGACCTAATCGTGAATATGATAAAAACAAGGACTAAACTGCAAAATGCACCAAATGACAAATTCCACCGCTTAAGCTTCTCTGCCTTCGTTGTTAAGGAAGCAGAGGAGGCAGCTCGTGGGTGATCAGGGAAAGAAAGAAAGAAAGAAAGAAGAAGAAGAAGAAGAAGAAGAAGAAGAGGAAGAAAATTGGGGCTTTTAGGGTTCTTGCTTTAATCTTGTCATTTCGGGTCAAAATTTCCAAAGGCAAGTGTTCTAACCCCATCCTACAGAAGTATTAGACTCTGTTTTTATGTTGATTCAAAATAAATTGGAAGATTTCTATTTAGAAACTGATATGTCTCTCTTTGGACTTAAAACCATGGATTCTGAAATATTTTCGGTATATTGACCCCTATACACTGTTTCGGCTATAAGTTTTAGCACAAAATGTGAATTCAGGCAGGAACTATTTTGTTTGTAATTAGACTCTTATGTCTTTCTTTTGACACCGATTTTGTAGAATTTGGACACCGAATACTTACCCAAACTTTTCTTTCAAATGAGACTATAGATGCTGTAAAACAGACTTCAAGATTTCTGACCTATCGATACTAAGTTATCTATAACTCCCTGTTGAGAATTCTGATTTGTACCAAACTGATTTTATTTGAAACTAGATTTGAAAATATTTCTTTGGACATACAGTTTGAAAATTTTGGAGTTCAATTGCCCACCCTACCGTCTGTTGAATCCGACCCTATAAATTCTGTAAAACAGTGATTGTGATTTTGACCTTGTGTTACCAAATCAGAGGTAACTCTGTGTTGGGAGCCCTGTTTCATATGAAATCTGTTCCATCCGAATATAGATTGATATATGATTCGACCATAGCCTTCTTATGGGTATTGGAGCATAATTGTTATTCTGAAATATTTGTTTGATGTGCCACTGGAATTCTGTCCGAAATCGAGCTTTGGTCGATTTCGCATATTCTGTTCCATTTCCTTTGGATACTTGAGTTCGCCTAATCTTCTTATTGCAATTGAGCTAATTATAATTGCTTGGAATCCCTGTACACTCTTGCTTTCATTTCTTTCCTAAAATGAATACTTTTGTGAGAGATTTGTTCCTTGCATCACACTGCTTTTGAAAAGGCACATGTACGTTTGGTTGTTCCGCGTGTGCTTCCGTTATATGCTACTTTTTGTTGAAACTGCCTTCTTGTACTCTGGTGTGTGGGATTGTCTGGACCTTTGCCAGAAATGGTAAAGGGTATGCGCTGATTTGCCCGCTTTGTGGGGTCCCGCTTTGAGGGATATTCTGGTATGCGCTTATTTGCCCGCTTTGTGGGGTCCCGCTTTGTGGGATATTGCTTAGAGCCTGCGATGCTCTGCCGGCCCCTTTGACTTCACCTAGACGTGGGTGGATGGAGCTCCCAGACGTGGGAGACTTTTGTCAGGTGGTCATTCAGAAATGGATGAATCACATTCTGACTGAGATCCCACTACACCCTCTATATGTTTGATATGACATCCAGAGTTTTTGTGAGTTATTTCTGTTCGTGCTCTGGATAGTTATGATATGATTGCAACGTCAAGGACGACGTTTGAGCTTCTGTACGACATATGAGTTTGATATGCTCTGAAATGCTTCATTCACTGTTGATTTTGCTTCGTAATGTTCCATATGTCGTTGATGTGATTTGGAACATTTTAAATGCCATTGATAAGCTCCGATATGTTTCCTTTGTTTCTGATATGCTCCAATTACTCTATGCCCCATCTGTCAGGAACCAAATATGTATGATTAAAAAGGACAACTATGATTTCTGCTCCTAATGATATTAAGTATACGAAATCGTATATTCTGCTTTGTGTTTGAAAACTGCATCTCTTTGGAAATTGTACTATTTTGATATGGATATGTTAGTCACTTGCTGAGCTCTTTATGCTCACCCCATTTGTTGATAAATTTTTCAGGATAGCGTATCGCTTGCTTAAATGTTAAGAATGGGCTGAGACAGTGGAGAGTTTAGAAGACGTTGGGCAGAACTTTTGTTAGCATATATGTAGTTGTGTATAAGTTACTCTGCATATTATGAAATGTGACGATGAATCTGGACCTGTGGATTTTGTGTAAGATAAAGGATCCCTTGTGTATAGGATTTTGGAATGTTAAATTAAATTTGTGTAATGATATGAACTTATGGTAAATCGATGATTCTGGTGACTGCATAGATTTCCCCACTTGTGGATTTATATTGTGATTTTTATTTGGTGAGTTGAGTTCAGATTGCATGAATTATCGAGTGATGCATGCTATGTTTATGAATTGCACAGGGTTATGAATTGATAGATTATAGAGGTGAAATTTGATCTGAATGTTTTCTTAGTGACCTCAAACGTGTGTTTGGATCCTGGGTTAGTTGAGACAAAAAAAAAATTTTAAATATCATGGATATTTTTAGGGGTGTGACAGAGGTGGTATCAGAGCCTGATTTGAGAATCACTAAGAATATTATCTTTATTTGAGGTTTATTGACTGTCATTAGAGATTGATCAAAGAAAATGTTCTTTTGATGTTTTAGGAAGCGAGGATGACGAGATCATCTGGTTCTCCTGTTGCATCTACTGCTGATCAATTGAGTGGTATTATGCGGACTTTGGAGACTATGGCACAAGTGATGCAACAACAACAACAACCTGTCCAACAAGGAAATAGTGATGGGACAGAGACATCAAACCAGACGGGGTTGGGAATTGGACAGTTTAAGAAGCTTAGTCCTCCCAGTTTCAGTGGTGAGTCTGATCCAATGGTGGCGGAACGATGGATGATGCAGATAGAGAAAATATTTGATGCCTTAAGTTACTCTGATGAACGAAAGGTTTTTCTTGCCACCTTTATGCTGGAAGGAGAAGCTGAACACTGGTGGAGAATGATTAAGAGGATGTCTGAAATCAAACATGAGCCAATGACATGGAAGTTATTCCAAGAAAAGTTTTACGACAAATATTTTCCAGATTGCATGAGAGAGCAAAAAGAATTGGAGTTCTTGAATCTTATCCAGGGAAGCATGACGGTTACAAAGTATGAATCTAAATTTACTGAGCTCTCCAGGTTTGCCACACATATGACTGATGATGAATCTAGAAAGGCAAGAAGGTTTGAAAGGGGATTACGGCCGGCAATAAGAAGCCGAATGTCAGCTTTAAAATTACAAACATATGCTGATACGGTAGAAAGAGCTTTGAAAATTGAAAGAGACATGGAGGAAATTCAAGAAATCATTGGCAAGAACCAAAGGAACAAATTTACTAGCAAAAGCAGGAGAGAAAATGAATACGAAGATAGTAACAAGAGGTTTAAGACATCTGGATTTGAGAAAAGGAAACCATGGGGGAGGACTCAGTTATGTGAAAAATGCGGATTAAATCATGAGACAAGTCGGTGTTTTCGGGTGACTGGAGCATGTTTTAATTGTGGAAAGCTAGGTCATCAAATAAAAGATTGCCCACTGAACAGGAAAAGAGAGCCACTGTCTCCTAGACCCTCAGCCCATGCTAGAGTATACGCTATCACTGAACAAGATTCTAGAGCTTCTAAATCAGTGGTGGAAGGTATTCTTCATGTTTCTAAAAGAAATGCAAAAGTTTTGTTTGATCCCGGCTCCAACTTATCGTTTGTTTCAAAATACTTTGCTTGTCACTTGGATATTCCACCTAAATCCCTGGATTATATGTTATATGTAACAACTGCTGTTGGAGATTCATTGGCAACAAACTTGGTCTACCCATCTTGTTTGATCTCTATTGGAGACCACGAATTCCTTGCTGATTTGATTCTCCTAGAGATCCAGGGCTTTGATATTATACTCGGCATGGATTGGTTATCTTCTCATCACGCTAGTATTGATTGTTACAAAAAAATAATTACTTTCTGCATACCAGATCAGCCTATATTTTTCTTTGAGGGCATTAAGCATGATTTGCCTCCTTGCTTAATATCCGCACTTCAAGCTTATCATCTTATGCAGAAAGGTTGTTTTTGTTATGTGGTGTGTGTAAAGGAGCATTCAAATCAGGAAACCCACCTTGATGAAATTTCAGTGGTCAAAGAATTCCCTGATGTATTTCCAGACGACTTGCCTGGTTTACCTCTAGATAGAGAGGGTGAATTTGCTATTGATCTAGTCCCCAGTACCGCCCCAATATCTAAGCCTCCCTACAGAATGGCACCACTTGAGCTTGAAGAATTAAAGAAGCAAATACAAGAATTATTAGATAAGGGTTTCATACGACCCAGTGTGTCCCCATGGGGTGCTCCGGTACTATTAGTGAAGAAGAAGGATGGAACATTGAGGCTTTGTATTGATTATAGACAGTTGAATCAGGTGACCATCAAAAACAAATACCCCATACCTAGAATTGATGATTTGTTTGATCAACTGCAGGGTGCACAAGTATTCTCTAAGATTGACCTGAGGTCAGGTTACTATCAGTTAAAGATCAAGGAGGAGGATATTTCAAAAACAGCTTTCAGAACTCGATATGGTCATTATGAATTCTTGGTGATGCCGTTTGGTTTGACAAATGCCCCTGCAGCTTTTATGGAACTAATGAATAGGATATTTCAACCGCTCTTGGATATCTGTGTAATTGTATTTATTGATGACATATTGGTGTATTCAAAGAGTAACCAGGAGCATGAGGAACACTTGAGAGATGTGTTGTCCATACTGAGAGAAAAGAAGTTGTATGCGAAGTTCAGCAAATGTGAATTTTGGTTGAATGAAGTTGCTTTCTTAGGTCATGTGATTTCAGGGAAGGGTATATCTGTTGATCCAAGGAAAATAGAAGCTGTAGTTGAATGGGAAGTACCAACAAATGTAACAGAGGTTAGAAGTTTCTTGGGCATGGCAGGTTATTACAGGAGATTTGTGGAGGGATTTTCTCGAATTGCTCAACCTCTCACCAAACTCACTAAGAAGAATATGAAATTTGTATGGGGCGATGATTGTGAGCAAAGCTTTCAAGAGTTAAAAAGAAGATTGACTAGTGCCCCTATTCTCACTATTCCAAGTGGTAGTGAGGGATTTGTAGTTTATACTGATGCTTCAAGAAAGGGGCTAGGATGTGTTTTGATGCAGGAAGGGAGAGTAATTGCTTATGCTTCTAGGCAACTTAAAGGTTATGAATTGAATTATCCAACTCATGATTTGGAATTAGCAGCAATCATTTTTGCTCTAAAGATTTGGAGACATTATTTGTATGGTCGACAGTTTGAAATCTTCACTGATCACAAGAGTTTAAAATACATTTTCACTCAGAAGGAGTTGAACATGAGGCAGCGAAGATGGATAGAACTTCTGAAGGATTATGATTGTGCCATCCGTTATCACCCGGGCAAGGCCAATGTTGTAGCTGATGCACTTAGTAGAAAATCTACAAGTTTTATGGCTAGTCTGGTCGTGAAGCAATGGAAGCTAATAGAAGAAAATTTTGATTTGAAAGCTTTGAGGAAAGAGCAAGACTCGATGATTTTGATGGCCTCCATTCAAATGCAGTCTGATCTTATGCAACAAATTAAGGAGGGACAATTACGAGATCCACACTTAATCTACTTGAGGAGTGAAGTAGAAAAGGAATTGAAGCCACAATTTCAAGTTTCAAAGGATGGCCTATTGAGATTTGGGGAGAGAGTATGTGTACCAAATGAACTAGATATCAAGAATCAAATCCTAAATGAAAGTCATACTTCAAAGTACGCCCTACACCCTGGGAGCACTAAGATGTATAGAGATCTTCAAAGTTATTATTGGTGGGAAGGCATGAAGAAGGAAATTGCAATGTATGTTTCAAAATGTTTGACGTGTCAGCAAATCAAAGTAGAACACCAAAGACCTGGAGGGTTGCTGCAACCTTTAGTTATACCGGAATGGAAATGGGAATGTATTACTATGGATTTTGTTTCAGGACTACCCAGAACCTCGAGGAAGCATGATGCTATTTGGGTTATCATTGATAGGTTAACAAAATCTGCACATTTCCTTCCGATTAATATGACTTATTCGCTTGATAGACTTGCAGATTTATATGTTAATGAAATAGTCAGACTTCATGGTATTCCAAAGGAGATCATCTCTGATAGAGACTCCAGATTTCTCTCTAGATTCTGGAGAAGGTTACAGGAATCTATGGGCACTAAAGTTAAGTTTAGTACTGCATATCATCCTCAGACTGATGGTCAGTCAGAAAGAACAATTCAAACACTTGAGGATTTGCTTAGAGCCTATGTTATGGATTGGAAAGGTGAATGGGATAAGGATATTTCACTTGTCGAGTTCACGTATAACAATAGTTATCATTCAAGTATTCAGATGGCTCCGTATGAAGCTTTATATGGGCGAAAGTGCATAACACCTATATGTTGGGAGGAAGTTGGGGACAGAAAGTTGTTAGCACCGGACAAGGTACAAGAAACTACCGAGAAAATTCAAGTTATAAGGAAAAGGTTAAAAGCTGCTCAGAGTCGTCAAAAGAGTTATGCCGATAATAGGAGACGAGATATTGAGTTTGAAATCGGAGATTTTGTATTCTTAAAAGTCTCCCCTTCCAAAGGCATTATAAGGTTTGGGAAGAAAGGAAAGTTAAGCCCAAGATTTATTGGACCTTTTGAGGTTCTTGAGAGGGTTGGTTCTGTCGCTTACAGGATTGCCTTACCACCAGCATTGAGCCATGTCCATGATATATTTCATGTCTCGATGATTAGAAAGTATATGTATGACCCTTCTCACATCATTAAGTATGAGCTGGTGGAGTTCGATAAAGATCTATCCTATGTGGAAGAGCCTATTCAGATTATTGATAAGAAAGAAAAAGTCCTAAGGAATCGGGTCGTCCCACTAGTTCAAGTAAATTGGAGACATCATTCTGGAGAAGAGACAACTTGGGAGCTAGAAGAGGAAATGAAAAAGGTGTATCCTCGTCTTTTCATCGAATAGAGGTACGATAAATTTAGAGGACTAAATTTTTCTTTTAAGGGGGGGAGAGTGTAACACCCCTCATTTCCGAGTGTTCGTATAATTTTTGGTGATAATGTAAGCATCTATTTTAATTGACAAAAGAAATAGAGTATGAATTAGAGGTAACTTATTTTTAAGATTTGGGAGATCTGTTAAAAAAAAAAAAAAAAAAAAAAGAAAGAATCTGAGGACCTATATGTAAACCCTAAGGACCTAATCGTGAATATGATAAAAACAAGGACTAAACTGCAAAATGCACCAAATGACAAATTCCACCGCTTAAGCTTCTCTGCCTTCGTTGTTAAGGAAGCAGAGGAGGCAGCTCGTGGGTGATCAGGGAAAGAAAGAAAGAAAGAAAGAAGAAGAAGAAGAAGAAGAAGAAGAAGAGGAAGAAAATTGGGGCTTTTAGGGTTCTTGCTTTAATCTTGTCATTTCGGGTCAAAATTTCCAAAGGCAAGTGTTCTAACCCCATCCTACAGAAGTATTAGACTCTGTTTTTATGTTGATTCAAAATAAATTGGAAGATTTCTATTTAGAAACTGATATGTCTCTCTTTGGACTTAAAACCATGGATTCTGAAATATTTTCGGTATATTGACCCCTATACACTGTTTCGGCTATAAGTTTTAGCACAAAATGTGAATTCAGGCAGGAACTATTTTGTTTGTAATTAGACTCTTATGTCTTTCTTTTGACACCGATTTTGTAGAATTTGGACACCGAATACTTACCCAAACTTTTCTTTCAAATGAGACTATAGATGCTGTAAAACAGACTTCAAGATTTCTGACCTATCGATACTAAGTTATCTATAACTCCCTGTTGAGAATTCTGATTTGTACCAAACTGATTTTATTTGAAACTAGATTTGAAAATATTTCTTTGGACATACAGTTTGAAAATTTTGGAGTTCAATTGCCCACCCTACCGTCTGTTGAATCCGACCCTATAAATTCTGTAAAACAGTGATTGTGATTTTGACCTTGTGTTACCAAATCAGAGGTAACTCTGTGTTGGGAGCCCTGTTTCATATGAAATCTGTTCCATCCGAATATAGATTGATATATGATTCGACCATAGCCTTCTTATGGGTATTGGAGCATAATTGTTATTCTGAAATATTTGTTTGATGTGCCACTGGAATTCTGTCCGAAATCGAGCTTTGGTCGATTTCGCATATTCTGTTCCATTTCCTTTGGATACTTGAGTTCGCCTAATCTTCTTATTGCAATTGAGCTGATTATAATTGCTTGGAATCCCTGTACACTCTTGCTTTCATTTCTTTCCTAAAATGAATACTTTTGTGAGAGATTTGTTCCTTGCATCACACTGCTTTTGAAAAGGCACATGTACGTTTGGTTGTTCCGCGTGTGCTTCCGTTATATGCTACTTTTTGTTGAAACTGCCTTCTTGTACTCTGGTGTGTGGGATTGTCTGGACCTTTGCCAGAAATGGTAAAGGGTATGCGCTGATTTGCCCGCTTTGTGGGGTCCCGCTTTGAGGGATATTCTGGTATGCGCTTATTTGCCCGCTTTGTGGGGTCCCGCTTTGTGGGATATTGCTTAGAGCCTGCGATGCTCTGCCGGCCCCTTTGACTTCACCTAGACGTGGGTGGATGGAGCTCCCAGACGTGGGAGACTTTTGTCAGGTGGTCATTCAGAAATGGATGAATCACATTCTGACTGAGATCCCACTACACCCTCTATATGTTTGATATGACATCCAGAGTTTTTGTGAGTTATTTCTGTTCGTGCTCTGGATAGTTATGATATGATTGCAACGTCAAGGACGACGTTTGAGCTTCTGTACGACATATGAGTTTGATATGCTCTGAAATGCTTCATTCACTGTTGATTTTGCTTCGTAATGTTCCATATGTCGTTGATGTGATTTGGAACATTTTAAATGCCATTGATAAGCTCCGATATGTTTCCTTTGTTTCTGATATGCTCCAATTACTCTATGCCCCATCTGTCAGGAACCAAATATGTATGATTAAAAAGGACAACTATGATTTCTGCTCCTAATGATATTAAGTATACGAAATCGTATATTCTGCTTTGTGTTTGAAAACTGCATCTCTTTGGAAATTGTACTATTTTGATATGGATATGTTAGTCACTTGCTGAGCTCTTTATGCTCACCCCATTTGTTGATAAATTTTTCAGGATAGCGTATCGCTTGCTTAAATGTTAAGAATGGGCTGAGACAGTGGAGAGTTTAGAAGACGTTGGGCAGAACTTTTGTTAGCATATATGTAGTTGTGTATAAGTTACTCTGCATATTATGAAATGTGACGATGAATCTGGACCTGTGGATTTTGTGTAAGATAAAGGATCCCTTGTGTATAGGATTTTGGAATGTTAAATTAAATTTGTGTAATGATATGAACTTATGGTAAATCGATGATTCTGGTGACTGCATAGATTTCCCCACTTGTGGATTTATATTGTGATTTTTATTTGGTGAGTTGAGTTCAGATTGCATGAATTATCGAGTGATGCATGCTATGTTTATGAATTGCACAGGGTTATGAATTGATAGATTATAGAGGTGAAATTTGATCTGAATGTTTTCTTAGTGACCTCAAACGTGTGTTTGGATCCTGGGTTAGTTGAGACAAAAAAAAAATTTTAAATATCATGGATATTTTTAGGGGTGTGACAATTTACAATATTGCAAACCTTCTTACTTGCTTTATTTCCTCATTACCTTTGCTGCACAACTTTGCGAATACGCTTTTAAGTTAAGCACTTCCGATTCCGATTTTTATCGTACGAAAGATTTATCGAAACCAACGTTTTAATCCGCTGCACTAATTCACCCCCCCCTCTTAGTGCCGCTCCGATCCTAATAATTGGTATCAGAGCTAGGCTCACTGTCATATTTTGTTTGATACCCAAGAGAGATGGCTTACTCCGGCATACATACGGGTCTGTTAGAACCCTTGTAGATTCTAAACTTGGGGTTGATCTCTTTAGGGGATCGGCCTCCTTGGAACTCTATAGGGGTTCCTTCCTCCAAGTTGCTGCTCAAAGGCTACAGAAAAGATTCATCTATTGCTTATGAAAAAAGAAGGAATACATGGCTATTTATAGGGCTTCTAAACCCTAACTCCTAATAGGACTCCTACTTAAGACTCATACTTCTAACCAACTCCTAGTAGGACTCCTAGTCAAGACTCCTATTCCCTTACAACTCCTAATTCTTCTCTAAGAAAACACCTCCTACATGAATGCCCCTCTCAATTAGGACTCTCCTAGCTAGAGTCCTAATAGAATGTCCCTCTCAATTAGGACTCTCCAAGCTAGAGTCCTAACACACCCGCCCTCTTCAAATCAGCCTTGTCCTCGAGGCTGATGATTCGTGAATTCTGGGAATTTGATCTTCAAGTCGTCATAGTTCTCCCAAGTGGCATTTTCTATTGATAGGTTCGCCCACTGTATTAACACTTCATTAGTGGGTCATCGTCGTCGAGTCACGATCCGTCGATCAATAATGGCACTTGGCTGGGCCTGGAGTTCTCTTTGGGTAGCCATATTTGGTGGGTGGCTTTGGGTTGTCTCCAAGCACCTATTTAAAACTTTCGTCTGGCCATCGGTTTGTGGGTGATATGTCATACTCCTTTTCAATTTAGTACCCTGCATATGGAATAACTTTGTCCAAAATCTGCTCGTGAAGATGCATGTAGAATTTATCGTAAGCACAATGCGTTCCTTATAGTGTAATTCTTTTGAGTCCCAATTGTAATGAGCCATGGGGCTTGGTGCTTCCTCCAATTTTTTTATAATCTTACTAGTCTCTGAATCTTCCTGTCATTCCATCTTAATATCCTTAAGAAAGTCGCTGGTCAGAAATGAAACGGCCGAAACTTCAACTTGCTCGGGTAGCTGTGAAAGCGCATCTGCAAGAACATTCTCTTTCCCCTTTTTGTAAGTTATCTGATAATCAAATCCAAGAAGTTTTATTACCCTTTTTTGCTACTCAGGGGATGATTTTTTTCGCTCCAAAAAGTACTTGAGGCTTTTGTTAGGATCGGAGCGGCACTAAGAGGGGGGGGTGAATTAGTGCAGCGGATTAAAACTTCGGTTTTAGAAAATCTTTCGTACGATAAAAATAATATTTCGTTTGAAACCATTCCAATTACGTTGAAAGCGTACGTAATAAGATGAGGGCAGTGAACTTAGCAAAGTAAAGGTTTGCAGAAAGATAAATGCATAAACATAAACGCAAACCGGAGATTACGCCGATTTTAAAGTGGTTCGATCAAATGACCTACATCCACTTGCGAGGCCCCTCTTCGATGAGGCTCCCACCTTCCACTAGCAAATCTCTTGAAAGGGAAGGGTAAAATACCCCTCTTACAACTCTTTACAAGCGGTTCACTCTCTTATAAATTTTCAGCAAGAAAGAAGGAGGTGAACACTAGCAAAATGAAAACAAGATTAGCTAGGACTTTTCTAAGACCTTTCTCTCAAACACTTGCTACTAAAAAAGTTGTATTCTCAGCTGAGACTTGAGGGGTATTTATAGGCCTCAAGAGGATTCAAATTTGGGCTCCAAAAATTTGAATTCTCTTATGTTCCCGATGTTGGCGGTGCCACCGCCCAGGCAAGCGGTGCCACCTCCCAGCGCTCGGGTGCTGGGCGGTGCAACCGCCCAGCCCAGGAGGTGTCACCGCCCAACTCTCGGGTGTTAGGCGGTGCCACCGCCTAGGCCAATTTAGCTCACTGGTTTGGCTCGAAACTTGGCCCAAACCAGTCCGAACTCGGGCCCAATTGGCCCCTACTTGGGTTATAGGATTAACACCTAATCCTAACCCTAATTAACATGCTAACTACGAATTTAAAGACATTTTCTAAGCTATTACAAAGTCCGTAAGTCAAGACTTCTTCCGGCAAGCTTCCGGCAAACTTCCGACGGTCTTCCGATAAACTCTCGGAAACCATTCTGCGGACTCCCGGCAAGCTCCTAGACTTCACGATTTGATCTTGGCGAGTTCCAATGAGCTTCTTCGGTAAGCTCCGATCTTTCTCGGTGAGCTCTGCGAACTTCCAACGAACCTTCCGGCGGGCTTCCGAAAAACCCTTCGGCAAGCTCCCTACTCATTCTCGGCTAGTTCCAGGCAGCATTCCCGACGAACCTTCGGACTTCCGTCGAACTCTCGAACTCCCAACGAATCCTTCGCGCTTGACTCCAGCACTTTGTTTCGCTTTATGTCTTCATCGTTATCGTAGTTAATCCTGCACACACAAACCAAAACTCAACTCCGATCTAGACAATTATTACAACGCGAATTGACATTTTGTTGCCCAGCACATCATTGGTTGGCGCTTCTTCCGATTCTTTGGTGCATCGTCCTCTCTTGCGGCTTGTTGCCCAATCGGCGGTTGACCTCCGCAACCCCGATATCCTTGGCACAATTTCGCTCTCCTTGGCCCGATGCCCGACATCCGAAGCATTCAGCCATCCAATATCCTGACGTGATCTCTTTCGGTGCAACGTCAATTCCTCCTGCGTCAACTGTCTAAACCTGATCGAGTAGACCTACATCGCTCAAAATACAGTTTAAATCATAACACATATCAAGTGGTTTCATCATCAAAATACGAGATTCAACAATCTCCCCCTTTTTGATGATGACAACCACTTGATGACGGAGTTAACCTTAACTCCTGGAGTTTAAACAAACTCCCCCTATCAATATGCCATATTGATAGAACCTTGAATTCAAACTGAATTCAAGTCATTGCAATATTCATCATGAATACTTGCAACACATCATCATGAACATATGTATAAACTTATGCATATCATGTCATCAACATACTTCTCCCCCTTTGTCATCAACAAAAAGGAAAAGTACAACTATTCTTTGTGTTTGTAATATAAGTTCAACTCATTGCATGAAAAACATAATATTAAGTTTTATCATCATGCAGTTTTGAAGCTAGAAAATTTAGCAAGTAATGCATCATGCTTAGGACATTCAAGCTATCAAGTTTTAGATATGTAAGTTTTACAGCGTACAAGATAGCACTTTTGGTAATGTTCAAGATAGTAAGTTCTACATCATGCAAGCTAGCAATATTGAGATGTTCAAGAAAGCAACTCTTGCTTCTTGAAATATGTAAATTTGTCGAGTTTTGCTAGATGTGCAAGTTAGCATTTTTGCCTCTTAAGATAGGAAAGATAGCACATTTGCTTTTTTTGAGATAGCAATTTTTTGCTTCTCTTTAGACTACAAGCTAGCAATTTTTACGATATGTAAGTTTCACAATATACAAGCTAGCAAAAATTTCGAAAGCAAATGCAAGATAGCTTTCTTGTGTAAGCTCATAATTCTTGCTTCCTATTGCAATGTGCAAGTTGCAAGTTTTGCTTCTTGAGATAGGCAAGATAGCACTTTTGCAATTTTTGTTTCTTAAGACAGGCAAGCTTGTAATGTTCAAAATAACAAGCTCTTTCTTCTAGAAGTGCCATTTTTGCTTTCTTTGCAAAGTGTAAGCTAGCAAAATGTTTGAAAAAGTGATCAAGTTTTGCAACATACAAGCTAGCAAAAATGCCAAACTAGCAAGAGATAATGTTTTACATGAGGCAAGCAAACAATTTGGCAAATGTTACATTTGCATCTTCTCTTTTGAGAAGTGCAATTTTTGCTTTCATCTTGAATTGTGCAAGCTAGTTAGTTTGCCTCTTTTCATGATGTCCACGCTAGAAATTCTTGCTCCCTCTTTGTCATTGTCAAAAAGAAGGGAAGACCCTTATATCAATTTTCATATTATGACAAAGGTAAGTATCATTCTTATTTGTGCATCATTATATATTCAAATTAAAACATACACAATTTCAATAACCTTATTTTTCATGCATGATACCGAAAAATAAATCAATCATCATTAATAAGCATATCATACATGATACTCAAACATTAAAATTTTCAAGCATTTATCAACATGTTGATCATGATACCAAACATTCATCATTTAAAGCATTAATGATACACATCATATGCAATAAATACATCATGTACATCATTATCATAAGTATTGCATACATCATTTTAACTTTATGAATATTTCATCATTGCATGCATCATACCAAAACATTTCAAGCCATGCAAGCCATAAATACAAAGAAATCATGTAATGAAGGATAAAATCGTTTGAATACCAAAAGACATGATTCATATAGTAAATATCTTCTTTAAATAAAATATCAAGAAAAATCATAGGAGTACAAAGAAGAGATCTTGTTTTAAAAGAAAAATCAAGTAATAACTCCAAGAACTCACAAGGAAAAATCATGATTCATTTAGAAAATCTCCTCTTAAGAGAATATCAAGTAAAATCGTAGAAGATCGATTAATGAGAAATTTTGATTTATAATAAAATCTCATGTATCGAATGTCGAGAAATCAAAATGATGATTTATATAAAAAAAATATCACAAGTTATATTCAAGAGAAAAATCATCATTCATTTTCAACTTATTCAATTTGTCACATCAATATTTCTTAGATATGCATGATACCAAAATATGGTTTTAAATCTTTAACATATAACATGCATAAATTGAAAGGAGAAGGGAAGAATTCAAACGTATAAAGATTTCAACCATCTCATAAACAAATGTAAGACCAAGTCATGAATCCAAAATTCCATGAATCAAAATGATCATCAAAGGTAATCTCATGTTATTCCAAGAAATCAATATCATGATTTTGATAAAACTCATTTCAAATTTAAATCATCAAAATCATCAAAATATCAACATTAATTTCAAGAGATTCAAAATGGCATAGATAGTTTTATTGGTCTCTTAGGTAGAAATCAAAAGGATAGAGGATTACATATAATTTTTATAAAATTCTATTCATGTGATTTGCTTCTTATGAGCATGCCTTAGTCTTTATATGTCAAATTAATATAAGCATTAAAGTTCAAGATGTAAAGGCAAAATCTTATAAGACAACTCATTTATAAAATATTCATCATGTATATTTTCATGAGATTCATAAGATTGGTAAAATAAATTCATTAATCTCAATAGAATAGAAAATTCATTTCCATTTCATACAATTGATTTCATGTGAGAGTGTTCAAGTCTTTTTGTGAAAACATTGTATCATCATTTAAAGTCAAAACATAAGTTTCGTCATAAATGTCACGACCCGACAAAATATATCGACAATATTTGAAATCTTCATCACAACTAACCCAGGATCCAAACACACATTTGAGGTCACTAAGAAAACATTCAGATCAAATTTCACCTCTATAATCTACCAATTCATAACCCTGTGCAATTCATAAACATAGCATACATCACTCGATAAGTCATACAATCTGAACTCAACTCACCAAATAAAAACCACAATATAAATCCACAAGTGGGGAAATCTATGCAGTCACCAGAATCATCGATTTACCATAAGTTCATATCATTACACGAATTTAATTTAACATTCCAAAATCCTATACACAAGGGATCCTTTATCTTACACAAAATCCACAGGTCCAGATTCATCGTCACATTTCATAATATGCAGAGTATTTTATACAACAAATACACATATGCTAACAAGGATCTGCCCAAAATCTTCTAAACTTTCCACTGCCTCAGCCCATTCTTAATATTTAAGCAAGCGATACGCTATCGTGAAAAATTTATCAACAAACGGGGTGAGCATAAAGAGCTCAGCAAGTGACTAACATATCCATATCAAAATAGTACAATTTCCAAAGTGGTGCAGTTTCAAAATACATGGCAGAATATACGATTTTGTAGACATAATATCGTTAGGAGCAAAAACACAATTGTCCCTTCAATCATACATATTTGGTTCATAACAGATAGGGCATAGAGTAATTGGAGCATATCAGAAACAAAGGAAACATAACAGAGCTTATCAATGGCATATAAAATGTTCCGAAGCATATCAACGGCATATGGAACATTTCGAAGCAAAATCATAAGGGAATGAAGCCTTTCAGAGCATATCGGTACACATATCGTACAAGAGCTCAAACGTCGTCCTTGACGTTGCAATCATATCAATCTTATCCAGAGTATGAACAGAAACAAACTCACCAAAACTCTGGATGTCATATCAAACATATAGAGGGTGTAGTGGGATCTCAGTCAGAATGTGATTCATCCATTTCTGAATGACCACCTGACAAAAGTCTCCCACGTCTGGGAGCTCCATCCACCCACGTCTAGGTGAAGTCAAAGGGGGCCGGCAGAGCATCGCAGGCTCTAATCACATACCCACGTAGCGGGCAACAAGCGCAAACAGAATATCCCTCATAGCGGGACCCCACATAGCGGGCAAATAACGCATACCCTTTACCATTTCTGGCAAAGGTCCAGACAATCCCACACACCAGAGTACAAAAGGGCAGTTTCAACAATAAGTAGCATACATCGGAAGCACACGCGGAACAACGAAGCTTACATGTGCCTTTTTAAGAACAAATGACGCAAGGAACAAATCTCTCTCAAATGTATTCATATTAGAAAGGAAAATGGAAGCAAGAGTGTACAGGGAATCCAATTATAGTTAGCTCAATTCAAATAAGAAGGTTAGACAAATTCAAGTAATCAAAGGAATAGAACAGAATACGCGAAATCGACCAAAGCTCGATTTCGGACAGAATTCCGGTGGCACATCAAACAAATATTTCAGAATAACAATTTTGCTCCAATACCCATAAGAAGTCTATGGTCAAACCATATATCAATCTATATTCGGATGGAACAGATTTCATATGAAACAGGGCTCCCAACACAGAGTTACCTCTGATTTGGTAACACAAGGTCAAAATCACAATCACTGTTTTGCAGAATTTATAGGGTCGGATTCAACAGATAATAGGGTAGGCAATTGAATTCCAAAATTTTCAAACCATATGTCAAAAGAAATATTTTCAAGTCTAGTTTCAAATAAAATCAGTTTGGTCCAAATCAGAATTTTCAACAGGGTGTTATAGGCATTTTAGTAGCGATAGGTCAGAAATCTTGAACTCTGTTTTACAGCGTCTATAGGCTCAAATGAAAAAAATGTTTGGGTAGGTATTCGGTGTCCAAAATCTACAAAATTGGTGTAAAAAGAAAGACATATGAGTCTAATTACAAACAAAATAGATCCTGCCTAGATTCACATCTTATACTAAAACTTACAGTCGAAGCAGTGTATAGGGGTCAGTTTACCGAAAATATTTCAGAATCCATGGTTTTAGGTCCAAAACGAGTCATATCAGTTTCAAAACAGAAATCTTCCAATTTATTTTCAATCAACATAAAAACAGAGTCTAATACTTCTATAGGATGGGGTTAGAACACTTGCCTTTGCAAATTTTGACCCGAAGTGACAAGATTAAAGCAAAAACCCTAAAAGCCCAAATTTTTTTTTTTTTTCTTCTTCTTCTTCTTCTTCTTCTTCTTCTTCTTCTTCCTTTCTTTCCCTGATCACCCACGAGCTGCCTCCTCTGCTTCCTTAAGAACGAAGGCAGAGAGGCTTAAGCGGTGGAATTTGTCATTTGGTGCATTTTGCAGTTTAGTCCTTGTTTTTATCATATTCACGATTAGGTCCTTAAGGTTTACATATAGGTCCTCAGATTCTTTCTTTTCTCTTTTTTTTTTTTTTTTGAACAGATCTCCCAAATCTTACAAATAAGTTACCTCTGATTCATACTCTATTTCTTTTGTCAATTAAAATAGATGCTTACATTATCACCAGAAATTTATACAAACATTCGGAAATGAGGGGTGTTACACTCTCCCCCCCTTAAAAGAAAAATTTAGTCCTCTAAATTTATCGTACCTCTATTCGATAAAAAGACGAGGATACATCTTTTTCATTTCCTCTTCTAGCTCCCAAGTTGTCTCCGCTCCAGAATGATGTCTCCAAATTACTTGAACCAGTGGAATGACCCGATTCCTTAGGACTTTTTCTTTCTTATCAATAATCTGAATAGGCTCTTCCACAAAGGATAAATCTTTATCGATCTCCACCAGCTCATACTTAATGATGTGAGAAGGGTCATACATATACTTTCTAATCATCGAGACATGAAATATATCATGGACATGGCTCAATGCTGGTGGTAAGGCAATCCTGTAAGCGACAGAACCAACCCTCTCCAGAACCTCAAAAGGTCTAACAAATCTTGGGCTAAATTTTCCTTTCTTCCCAAACCTTATAATACCTTTGGAAGGGGAGACTTTTAAGAATACCAAATCTCCGATTTAAAACTCAATATCTCGCCTTCTATTGTCAGCATAACTCTTTTGACGACTCTGAGCAGCTTTTAACATTTTCCTTATAACTTGAATTTTCTCGGTAGTTTCTTGTACCTTGTCCGGTGCTAACAACTTTCTGTCTCCAACTTCCTCCCAACATATAGGTGTTATGCACTTTCGTCCATATAGAGCTTCATAAGGAGCCATCTGAATACTTGAATGATAACTATTATTATACGTAAACTCAACAAGTGAAATATCCTTATCTCATTCACCTTTCCAATCCATAACATAGGCTCTAAGCAAATCCTCAAGTGTTTGAATTGTTCTCTCTGACCGACCATCAGTTTGAGGATGATGTGCAGTACTAAACTTGACTTTAGTGCCCATAGATTCCTATAATCTTCTCCAGAATCTAGAGAGAAATCTGGAGTCTCTATCAGAGATGATCTCCTTTGGAATACCATGAAGTCTTACTATTTCATTAACATATAAATCTGCAAGTCTATCAAGTGAATAAGTCATATTAACCGGTAGGAAATGTGCAGATTTTGTTAACCTATCAATGATAACCCAAATAGAATCATGCTTCCTCGAGGTTTTGGGTAGTCCCGAAACAAAGTCCATAGTAATACATTCCCATTTCCATTCAGGAATAACTAAAGGTTGCAGTAACCCTCCAGGTCTTTGGTTTTCTACTTTGATTTGCTGACACGTCAAACATTTTGAAACATATATTGCAATTTCCTTCTTCATGCCTTCCCACCAATAATGACTTTGAAGATCTCTATACATCTTAGTGCTCCCAGGGTGTAGGGTGTACTTTGAAGTATGACTTTCAGTTAGGATTTGATCCTTGATATCTAGTTCATTTGGTACACATACTCTCTCCCCAAATCTCAATAGGCCATCCTTTGAAATTTGAAATTGTGGCTTCAATCCCTTTTCTACTTCACTCCTCAAGTAGATTAAATGTGGATCTCGTAATTGTCCTTCCTTAATTTGTTGCATAAGATCAGACTGCACTTGAATGGAGGCCATCAAAATCATCGAGTCTTGCTCTTTCCTCAAAGCTTTCAAATCAAAATTTTCTTCTATTAGTTTCCATTGCTTCACGACCAGACTAGCCATAAAACTTGTAGATTTCCTACTAAGTGCATCAGCTACAACATTGGCCTTGCCTGGGTGATAACGGATGACACAATCATAATCCTTCAGAAGTTCTATCCATCTTCGCTGCCTCATGTTTAACTCTTTCTGAGTGAAAATATATTTTAAACTCTTGTGATCAGTGAAGATTTCAAACTGTTGACCATACAAATAATGTCTCCAAATCTTTAGAGCAAAAATAATTGCTGCTAACTCCAAATCATGAGTTGGATAATTCAATTCATAACCTTTAAGTTGCCTAGAAGCATAAGCAATTACTCTCCCTTCCTGCATCAAAACACATCCTAGGCCCTTTCTTGAAGCATCAGTATATACTACAAATCCCTCACTACCACTTGGAATAGTGAGAATAGGGGCACTAGTCAATCTTCTTTTTAACTCTTGAAAGCTTTGCTCACAGTCATCACCCCATACAAATTTCATATTCTTCTTAGTGAGTTTGGTGAGAGGTTGAGCAATTCGAGAAAATCCCTCCACAAATCTCCTGTAATAACCTGCCATGCCCAAGAAACTTCTAACCTCTGTTACATTTGTTGGTACTTCCCATTCAACTACAGCTTCTATTTTCCTTGGATCAATAGATATACCCTTCCCTGAAATCACATGGCCTAAGAAAGCAACTTCATTCAACCAAAATTCACATTTGCTGAACTTCGCATACAACTTCTTTTCTCTTAGTATGGACAATACATCTCTCAAGTGTTCCTCATGCTCCTGATTACTCTTTGAATACACCAATATGTCATCAATAAATACAATTACACAGATATCAAAGAGCGGTTGAAATATCCTATTCATTAGTTCCATAAAAGCTGCAGGGGCATTTGTCAGACCAAAAGGCATCACTAAGAATTCATAATGACCATATCGAGTTCTGAAAGCTGTTTTTGAAATATCCTCCTCCTTGATCTTCAACTGATAGTAACCTGATCTCAGGTCAATCTTAGAGAATACTTGTGCACCCTGCAGTTGATCAAACAAATCGTCAATTCTAGGTATGGGATACTTGTTTTTGATGGTCACCTGATTCAACTGTCTATAATCAATACAAAGCCTCAATGTTCCATCCTTCTTCTTCACTAATAGTACCGGAGCACCCCATGGGGATACACTGGGTCGTATGAAACTCTTATCTAATAATTCTTGTATTTGCTTCTTTAACTCTTCTAGCTCGAGTGGTGCCATTCTGTAGGGAGGCTTAGATATTGGCGTTGTACTGGGGACTAGATCAATAACAAATTCACCCTCTCTATCTAGAGGTAAACCAGGCAAGTCATCAGGGAATACATCAGGAAATTCTTTAACCACTGAAATTTCATCTAAGTGGGTTTCCTGATTTGAATGCTCCTTTACACACACCATATAACAAAAACACCCTTTCTGCATAAAACGATAAGCTTGAAGTGCTGATATTAAGCTAGGAGGCATATCATGCCTAATGCCCTCAAAGATAAATATAGGTTGATATGGTATGCAGAAAGTAATTATTTTTTTTGTAACAATCAATACTAGCGTGATGAGAAGATAACCAATCCATGCCAGGTATAATATCAAAACCCTGGATCTCTAGGAGAATCAAATCAGCCAAGAGTTCATGGTCTCCAATAGAGATCAAACAAGATGGGTAGACCAAGTTTGTTGCCAATGAATCTCCAACAGCAGTTGTTACATATAACATATAATCCAGGAGTTTAGGTGGAATATCCAAGTGACAAGCAAAGTATTTTGAAACAAACGATAAGTTGGAGCCGGGATCAAACAAAACTTTTGCATTTCTTTTAGAAACATGAAGAATACCTTCCACCACTGATTTAGAAGCTTTAGAATCTTGTTCAGTGATAGCGTACACTCTAGCATGGGCTAAGGGTCTAGGAGACAGTGGCTCTTTTTTTCTGTTCAGTGGGCAATCTCTTAGTTGATGACCTAGCTTTCCACAACCAAAACATGCTCCAGTCACCCGAAAACACCGGCTTGTTTCATGATTTAATCTGCATTTTGCACATAATTGAGTCCTCCCCAATGGTTTCCTTTTCTCAAATCCAGATGTCTTAAACCTCTTGTTACTATCTTCATATTCATTTTCTTTGATCAATCTCTAATGACAGTCAATAAACCTCAAATAAAGATAATATTCTTAGTGATTCTCAAATCATGCTCTGATACCACCTTTGTCACGACCCGACAAAATATATCGACAATATTTGAAATCTTCATCACAACTAACCCAGGATCCAAACACACATTTGAGGTCACTAAGAAAACATTCAGATCAAATTTCACATCTATAATCTACCAATTCATAACCCTGTGCAATTCATAAACATAGCATACATCACTCGATAATTCATACAATCTGAACTCAACTCACCAAATAAAAACCACAATATAAATCCACAAGTGGGGAAATCTATGCAGTCACCAGAATCATCGATTTACCATAAGTTCATATCATTACACGAATTTAATTTAACATTCCAAAATCCTATACACAAGGGATCCTTTATCTTACACAAAATCCACAGGTCCAGATTCATCGTCACATTTCATAATATGCAGAGTATTTTATACAACAAATACACATATGCTAACAAGGATTTGCCCAAAATCTTCTAAACTTTCCACTGCCTCAGCCCATTCTTAATATTTAAGCAAGCGATACGCTATCCTGAAAAATTTATCAACAAACGGGGTGAGCATAAAGAGCTCAGCAAGTGACTAACATATCCATATCAAAATAGTACAATTTCCAAAGTGGTGCAGTTTCAAAATACATGGCAGAATATACGATTTTGTAGACATAATATCGTTAGGAGCAATAACACAATTGTCCCTTCAATCATACATATTTGGTTCATAACAGATAGGGCATAGAGTAATTGGAGCATATCAGAAACAAAGGAAACATAACAGAGCTTATCAATGGCATATAAAATGTTCCGAAGCATATAAACGGCATACGGAACATTTCAAAGCAAAATCATAAGGGAATGAAGCCTTTCAGAGCATATCGGTACACATATCGTACAAGAGCTCAAACGTCGTCCTTGACGTTGCAATCATATCAATCTTATCCAGAGTATGAATAGAAACAAACTCACCAAAACTCTGGATGTCATATCAAACATATAGAGGGTGTAGTGGGATCTCAGTCAGAATGTGATTCATCCATTTCTGAATGACCACCTGACAAAAGTCTCCCACGTCTGGGAGCTCCATCCACCCACGTCTAGGTGAAGTCAAAGGGGGCCGGCAGAGCATCGCAGGCTCTAATCACATACCCACGTAGCGGGCAACAAGCGCAAACAGAATATCCCTCATAGCGGGACTCCACATAGCGGGCAAATAACGCATACCCTTTACCATTTCTGGCAAAGGTCCAGACAATCCCACACACCAGAGTACAAAAGGGCAGTTTCAACAATAAGTAGCATACATCGGAAGCACACGCGGAACAACGAAGCTTACATGTGCCTTTTTAAGAACAAATGACGCAAGGAACAAATCTCTCTCAAATGTATTCATATTAGAAAGGAAAATGGAAGCAAGAGTGTACAGGGAATCCAATTATAGTTAGCTCAATTCAAATAAGAAGGTTAGACAAATTCAAGTAATCAAAGGAATAGAACAGAATACGCGAAATCGACCAAAGCTCGATTTCGGACAGAATTCCAGTGGCACATCAAACAAATATTTCAGAATAACAATTTTGCTCCAATACCCATAAGAAGACTATGGTCAAACCATATGTCAATCTATATTCGGATGGAACAGATTTCATATGAAACAGGGCTCCCAACACAGAGTTACCTCTGATTTGGTAACACAAGGTCAAAATCACAATCACTGTTTTGCAGAATTTATAGGGTCGGATTCAACAGATAATAGGGTAGGCAATTGAATTCCAAAATTTTCAAACCATATGTCAAAAGAAATATTTTCAAGTCTAGTTTCAAATAAAATCAGTTTGGTACAAATCAGAATTTTCAACAAGGAGTTATAGGCATTTTAGTAGCGATAGGTCAGAAATCTTGAACTCTGTTTTACAGCGTCTATAGGCTCATTTGAAAAAAATGTTTGGGTAAGTATTCGGTGTCCAAAATCTACAAAATTGGTGTCAAAAGAAAGACATATGAGTCTAATTATAAACAAAATAGTTCCTGCCTATATTCACATCTTATACTAAAACTTACAGCCGAAGCAGTGTATAGGGGTCAGTTTACCGAAAATATTTCAGAATCCATGGTTTTAGGTCCAAAACGAGTCATATCAGTTTCAAAACAGAAATCTTCCAATTTATTTTGAATCAACATAAAAACAGAGTCTAATACTTCTGTAGGATGGGGTTAGAACACTTGCCTTTGCAAATTTTGACCCGAAGTGACAAGATTAAAGCAAAAACCCTAAAAGCCCCAATTTTATTTTTTTTTTCTTCTTCTTCTTCTTCTTCTTCTTCTTCTTCCTTTCTTTCCCTGATCACCCACGAGCTGCCTCCTCTGCTTCCTTAAGAACGAAGGCAGAGAGGCTTAAGCGGTGGAATTTGTCATTTGGTGCATTTTGCAGTTTAGTCCTTGTTTTTATCATATTCACGATTAGGTCCTTAAGGTTTACATATAGGTCCTCAGATTCTTTCTTTTCTCGTTTTTTTTTTTTTTTAACAGATCTCCCAAATCTTACAAATAAGTTACCTCTGATTCATACTCTATTTCTTTTGTCAATTAAAATAGATGCTTACATTATCACCAGAAATTTATACAAACATTCGGAAATGAGGGGTGTTACAATAAAGCCGTCAAGACCAAACACATTAAAAATAAAACATCATGATATCACATCTATCATCAAAAGACTATCAAGGGAATTCATACATAGATGTACATGCACTATGTCATCTTAATATGTCATGAGAATGTCATTTTAATTCGTCATAAAAATGATTAAACCAAAAACATGTTAATCCAAAATGAGAGTCGTTAGGATCGGAGCGGCACTAAGAGGGGGGGTGAATTAGTGCAGCGGATTAAAACTTCGATTTTAACCAAAATCTTTCGTACGTTAAGAACGAAACTTGAGAAATTTAACTTGAAGGCGTGTTCTTAAAGTTGCGCAGCAAGAGCAATAAGGAACTAAAGCAGTAAGAAGATTTGCAGTAATGTAAATGACAATAATAAAAAGCAAACCAGAGATTACGCCGATTTTTAGAGTGGTTCGGTCAAATGACCTACTCCACTTGTGAGGCCCCTCTTCGATGAGGCTCCCACCTTCCACTAGCAAGTCTCTTGAAATGGAAGGGTAAACACCCCTCTTACAACCTTTTACAAGCAGCTCAACCTCTTACAAATTTTCAATAAGAAAGAAGGAGGAGAACTCTCTAGCAAATTGAAAACAAGACTTGCTAAGACTTTCTAAGACTTTTCTCTCAATCAAAATGCTTCTCAAAAGTTGTAACCTCAGCTGAGATTTGAGGGGTATTTATAGGCCTCAAGAGGATTCAAATTTTGGGCTCCAAAATTTGAATTCTCTTAGGGTTCCCGGTGCTGGCGGTTCCACCGCCCAGCCAGGCGGTGCCACCGCCCAGCGCTCGGGTGCTGGACGGTGCAACCGCCCAGCCAAGGAGGTGTCACCGCCCAGCACTCGGGTGCTGGGCGGTGCCACCGCCCAGCCAGGCGGTTCCACCGCCTGGCTTTCCGATTCATTGGTTTGGCTTATTTTTCGCCCAAACCAAATTTGACTTTGGGCCCAGTTGGCCCCTAACCAGGATATAGGATTATCTCTTAATCCTAATCCTAATTACAGGTGAACTACATAACAAAAACATCCTAAGCAAGTTTTTTTAACCGCGAACGTCGAGTCTTGTTCCGGCGAGCTTTCCGACGAACTTCTTCCGACGGACTCCCTGCAAGCTCCCAATCTTTGTGATGACTTTAACGAGTAGCCGAGCCTTCTTGGTGATCTCCGCGAGCCTCCGACGATTTCTTCGGCGAACTTCCGACACGTTCCCGATTTCTTCTCGGACGGTTCCGGCAGCATCTCCGATGATTCTTCGGTCTCTTAAACGTCCATCGAGCTTGACTCCGGTATCCTTGCTTTATGTTTTCTGGTTATCGTAGTTAATCCTGCACACTTAACTCAATAATATGGATTAGATCAAATAACCCATCAATTGATTTTATCATCAAAATCCGAGATTCAACAATCTCCCCCTTTTTGATGATGACAATCAATTGATGACGGAGTTAAACGTAACTCCCCCTATCTATATGCCATATTATGAGAAGATAAAACACTTGAATTTCATCATTGAATTCAAGTATAAACCTATAAGCTCTAACCGTAGAACTTATCGTTATTCTCATTAAGCATAATGTAAATGCGAAACTTTGATGAAAATCATAAGTTAAATGATACTGGACGAGTTTCGCCACGATAGAAGATAAAGATTTTCAATATAAATTTCATGATATCAATCTTGTGATATTTTCAGGGATTTGCAAGTTATATAAGACATTCATATCACAAATTTCATATTAGCCATGCTATCGTTCTGGTGTAAGTCATCACTTCTCCCCCTTTGTCATCAACAAAAAGAGACAAGCCAGCTAATTGATGATCATAGAAAAAGGTTTAGCATTTATCAATGTTCTTCATTCAAATTTTCCAGAAATAGTTTGTCCAAAAGACATCATCATCTATGCAGATTAAGACAGTAGTTTTCTAAAGGAAAGATCAGTTATCGTACAATCGATGACAAACATGAACTTGTTTTTGAACAGCAAACAGGACAGAAAAAAAAATACATCAATTTAATCCTTAGGAGGTAATCCACAGTGCTGATACATGATATCTATTTTTTCATTCATCTGTCGTAGTGTCTTCAAAATTTCAACTTGTTGATTCTGAATTTGTTCTTGCTGTGATTTGATCTGAGATAGCTCCGCCATAATGATATCTTCAGAGGAGGAAACAGGAGCTGAAGGTGCTGCTCCAAAGGGACTAGGAGGAGGAGATTCATTTCCCATAAGAATTGGTGTTTCGGGTTGTTCTATTTGTGTAGGAATTGGATCCGTTCTTCTAGGTTGCCTAACCCATATGCCATTGCTAAAAGTGCACCTAAGTTTTTTTAGCAGGTTTTTATTTATTATGTTATATCGATCATTTTGAATAGATTCTTCATTGGGTGGAATGCAAATGTCATAGGCATGAAGAATTCTAGTGATTAACCTCCCATAAGGCAATATAGTATCCTTAGTCATAATTTCCTGCATGTGTTGGCGAATCAAGTACCCGAAACAATTATGCTGACCGGTCATAATCCAATACATGGTTCCTATCTCTAACTGACTTACTTCGTCAAGATGAAATTGTTTGGGGAATATGATGCTTGTGATAATGTGATGAAGAATTTTAGAGTTGAAAGGCATTAAGTGTTCACAGCTCTTGGGTAGGAAGTCAAGGTTTGGATTTGCAAAAATTGTATTCACGGCTTCGGAATAGGTTGCTCCTATTTTTTTGACGTCCCATTTACCTTTAAAATAGCAACCCCTATCTTTTTCAGTTATGCCAATTAGCTCACAAATGGTGCTGTCAAAAATTCTAATGGGTGTTCCTAGAATGTAAGTGCTTAGGCTATCATTGTCTTCATATAGGTTGGTATAGAACAATCTCACTAACCGTGGATAGATTGGTTCATCTATTTGTAGTAGAGGTAGAGCTTCTAGTTGAGCAAACCATTTAATTGGATCTAAGTCTTCTAGTTCATCCAAATCAATGTATTTTCCTTTATGGACACATCGTATTTCAAATTTTGGAAAGCTAAGGGCTACCTCTTTTGATCTAAAAAGGTCATGGTTATATGAATCTCCTTGAATCCTTATTCCTTTTGATCTCTTTGGAGCCATTTTCTAGACAGGATGATGATATCAATTGTTAAAAATAAGCAAGAGAAAGAGAAAAGAAAGGAGGGATTTCAAGAGTTACCACGTGGAGATTATGTTGAGAGATGGAAGGCTTGGACCACCAAGAATCATTCTCCAATGTGTCTAAGAGTTAGAATGAGGGTTAGAAGAAATTGGGAGTGGGTTTTGAGAACTCTCTCTTCGGGTTGGGGGCGGTGTCACCGCCGGCCCTAACCCTTTGGGTTAATAAGGGTCGCTCGGTCGGTGCCACCGCCAAACCGAGCGGTGCCACCGCCTGGCGCCCGAGCGCTCAGGCGGTGCAACCGCCAAATCTGGCGGTGCCACCGCTGGCATCCCGTGGAGGAAAAAATTTTCTTCCTCACCCCTTTTTTTTTGTTTGCTTCCCTCAAGATAATAAGTTATATTTTAATGGATCATTTTGAATTGAAGAAGAAATCAAATTCATAAAAGAGAGGAAAAGAACGAGTCATTTTTCGTGAATCTCATTTTAGGGACAATTTAACATGCCTAATTCCCTTCTAATGAATTCAAATTGATCTTCGTTCAGAGCTTTTGTGAATATATCTGCTAATTGATGCTTTGTGTCAATAAATTCTAGAACAACATTATTGTTAAGGACATGATCGCGTATGAAATGATGCCTAACGTCGATGTGCTTAGTTCTAGAATGCTGAATTGTATTTTTAGTAAGACATATGGCACTAGTATTATCACATTTTATGGGAATATTTTTAAAGTGAATTCCATAGTCTTCTAATGTATTTTTCATCCAAATGACTTGTGCACAACATGCACTTGCAGCTATGTATTCGGCTTCTGCCGTAGATAGTGCAACTGAATTTTGTTTCTTGGAAGTCCAAGAAACAAGTGCATGTCCTAAAAATTGGCATGTTCCGGATGTACTTTTTCTATCTATTCTGCATCCGCCAAAATCGGCATCCGCATAGGCTATTAAATCAAAATTTTCAGATTTTGGATACCACAATCCTAAATTTGAAGTTCCTTTAAGATACCTAAATATTCTTTTAACACTTTTAAGATGAGATAATTTAGGATTAGATTGAAACCTAGCACAAAGTCCTACACTAAACATAATATCCGGTCTAGTCGCAGTGAGGTAGAGTAGACTACCTATCATTCCCCTATATGTTTTTTGATCGAAACTTTCACCATTTTCATCCATATCTAACTTAGTCGCAGTACTCATAGGGGTGTTTATTGCTTTTGAATTATCCATGTTAAATCGTTTTAACAATTCTAATGTGTATTTAGATTGGTTAATAAATATACCATCCTTAAGTTGTTTGATTTGTAATCCTAAAAAGAAAGTTAATTCACCCATTAAACTCATTTCAAATTCAAGACTCATACATTTGGCAAATGATTCACATAGTGATTCATCCGAAGAGCCAAACACAATATCATCAACATAAATTTGCACAATAAGAAAATTATTTTCAAAATGTTTAATAAACAATGTAGTATCAACCTTGCCTTTGGTAAAATTATTTAAAATAAGAAAGGAACTAAGCCTTTCATACCAAGCTCTAGGAGCTTGTTTTAAGCCATAGAGAGCTTTAGTCAATTTGAATACATGATTAGGAAGAAGAGAATTTTCAAATCCGGGAGGTTGTTCGACAAATACTTCTTCGGAAATAAAACCATTCAAGAAAGCACTTTTAACATCCATTTGAAATAGTTTAAAATTATTACTACTAGCATAGGCAAGGAGCATCCTTATGGCTTCTAATCGAGCCACGGGAGCGAAGGTTTCTTCGTAATCGATACCTTCTTCTTGGTTGAAACCTTTGGCCACTAATCTAGCCTTGTTTCTAACCACAATACTATTTTCGTCTTGCTTGTTTCTAAAGACCCACTTAGTACCTATGACTAAGTGGTCACTTGGTCTAGGAACAAGCTTCCATACCTCATTCCTCTCAAATTGGTTCAATTCTTCTTGCATTGCAATGATCCAAAAATCATCTTTTAAGGCTTCGTCAATGCATTTAGGTTCAATTTGAGAAAGGAAGGCGGCGTTAGCACAAAAATTTTTGAAAGAAGAACGAGTTTGAACCCCTTTTGATGTATCTCCTATAATTTGCTCTTTTGGATGAGCATCTACATACTTCCATTCTTTTGGTAAAGAAATTTCGGAAGAAGATGCATTCAAATGGCTATTTTGAGGAGAGGGTTCATTTAAATTCAAATTATCAAAACCAAGATCATCATCAAAATCATTTTTCTTTAAATCGGAAATTTCATTAAAAACTACATGAATAGACTCTTCAATTACTAAAGTTCTTTTATTAAAAACCCGAAAAGCTTTAGAAACGGAAGAGTAACCAAGAAAGATGCCTTCATCGGATTTAGCATCAAATTTTTCCTAAAGCATCCCTTTCATTTAAAATAAAGCATTTACAACCAAAAACTTTAAAATAGGAGATGTTTGGTTTTTTGTTATTCCATAATTCATAGGGAGTTTTGGATAAGGATGGTCTTATTAGGACTCTATTCATGATGTAGCAAGCCGTATTTACAGCTTCGGCCCAAAAGTACTGAGGTAAACTTTGTTCATTCAACATAGTTCTTGCCATTTCTTGTAGGTTTCTATTTTTCCTTTCAACTACTCCATTTTGTTGAGGATTTCTTGGAGTTGAGAAGTTGTGATTGTACCCATTACTTTCGCAAAAATTTTGAAATTCACGGTTTTGGAATTCACCACCGTGATCACTCCGAATTGATGAAATCATGAAGCCTTTTTCGTTTTGAGTGAGTTTACAAAATTTAGAGAAACACTTGAAGCAATCACTTTTGTGAGCTAAGAAATAGGTCCAAGTATATCTAGAGTAGTCATCCACAATCACAAAAGCATATTTGCTTCCACCTAGACTTGTTGTATCAATTGGTCCAAATAAGTCCAAATGGATCAATTGTAATGGTCTAGTAGTGCTAATTTGATTTTTTGGTTTGAAGCTTGTTTTTATTTGTTTGCCTAGTTGACATGCATCGCATACTTTGTCCTTAATAAACTTTAAATTTGGAATTCCTCGTACTAATTCTTGAGATGAGATCTTAGATATTGTTTTCATGCTTGCATGGCCTAATCTCCTATGCCAAAGCCAAGCATCATCATTTACGACGGAGAAGCACATTTCATTACTTAGTTCATCAAGATTGATGGTATAGACATTATTTTGTTTTAAAGCAATCATAGTCATGTTATGATTTGGTTTTTCAATAATGCACATATTTGATTCAAATCTAACGATGTAACCTTTATCGTATAGTTGACTAATACTCAAGAGATTATGTTTCAATCCATCAACTAGTAAGACATCATCAATGGAAAAATTAAATTTGTTACCAATAGTTCCCTTGCCAATGATTTTGCCCTTGTTGTTGTCTCCGAAGGTAATGTACCCTTCTTCTTTGCTAGTGAGCATAGAGAAATGAGATGGATCTCCAGTCATATGTCTTGAGCATCCACTATCGAGATACCATCTCTTGCTCCTAGCTTGTGGGTTTGTCTACAAAAGATGATGATTTTTAGGTACCCATTTGATTTTGGGTGCCTCAAAAATTGACCCACTAACTTTGTTATTTATGATTGAATTCTTTATAGTTCCTTTAGGAACCCATATTAATTTTTGTGAACTAATCTTCCTAAATGGGCATTTGTAGGCAATATGTCCGGATTTGCAACAAAAGTTGCATTTCATATAAGAGGAAACATGTAATGTAGGTCCTTTTATGAAAGTGGTAGGATTTTGATGCAATCCTTTTACAAATCCAATTCCATTTCTATTTGCGATGTGACCCTTGTGTGCAAGGATCATATCTAATCCTTTGCTACCAACCTTAAACTTGTTTAAGGTTTCCTTAAGAAGCAAATTTTCATTTTTTATTGCTTCTAAGTGCTCACACTTAGAGCATGGAGGAGTTTGAATATTATCAAACTTATCTTGTAGCAAAGCATGCTCTTTCTTTAAGATACTTAACTTCTTGCTAACAGTTCTACATTCATCAAATAATTCATGAAAAGCGATAGAGAGTTCTTCAAAAGATAAATCTTCATTAAGTAAATCACATACCTCTTCTCCTAAAGCCATTAGCGCGTAATGAGCAACTTGCTCGGTGTTGAACTCCTCTTCTTCGGATGTGCTTGAATCATCCCACGTTGCCTTGAACGCCTTCTTCTTTGATGTCTTCTTTTTGGCTTGAGGACAATCGTTCTTGTAGTGTCCCGGTTTTTTGCATTCATAGCAAATCACTTGGTCCTTCTTTTGTTCAAATTTATTTTTTGTATTATTTTTAAATCTGTTCTTTCTTAAATATTTTTTAAACTTTTGAGTCAAAAGTGCAATGTCATTGTCACTGTCCTCATCACTTGATGTTCCTTTCAAGTGGTCTTCTTGTGATTTGAGTGCCATATCCTTCCTGTTCTTTGGAAGGGGGTTCTCGAGCTCGTCATGAGCTTGACATGTCATTTCGTAGGTCATTAGAGACCCAATGAGTTCTTCAAGAGGGAATGCTTTAAGGTCTTTGGCCTCTTGAATGGCCGTAACTTTTGGATCCCAACTTTTAGGGAGGGATCTTAAGATTTTAGTTACTAGTTCAAAGTTAGTAAAATCTTTACCAAGAGCTTTGAGTCCATTGATGACATCCGTAAACCGGGTGTACATGTCTCCAATGGACTCACTTGGTTTCATTCGGAAAAGTTCGTAAGAGTGCACAAGGATGTTGATTTTGGACTCTTTCACTCGGCTAGTGCCTTCATGAGTGACCTCAAGAGTTCTCCAAATATCAAAAGCCGAATCACACATTGAAACACGATTAAATTCGTTTTTGTCTAGTGCACAAAACAAGGCATTCATAGCCTTTGCATTTAAAGCAAAAACCTTCTTCTCCGATTCATTCCATTCGCTCATCGGAAGAGAAGATTTTTGAAATCCATTCTCGACAATAGACCAAAGCTCAAAGTCCATAGAAATGAGGAAGATTCTCATGCGAGTCTTCCAATATGTGTAATCCGACCCATTAAACAAAGGTGGTCGTGCAATAGAATGGCCCTCTTGCATGCCGGAGTAAGTCATCTCTCTTGGGTATTAAACCAAATATGAGAGATAACCTTGCTCTGATACCACTTGTTAGGATCGGAGCGGCACTAAGAGGGGGGGTGAATTAGTGCAGCGGATTAAAACTTCGATTTTAACCAAAATCTTTCGTACGTTAAGAATGAAACTTGAGAAATTTAACTTGAAGGCGTGTTCTTAAAGTTGCGCAGCAAGAGCAATAAGGAACTAAAGCAGTAAGAAGATTTGCAGTAATGTAAATGACAATAATAAAAAGCAAACCAGAGATTACGCCGATTTTTAGAGTGGTTCGGTCAAATGACCTACTCCACTTGCGAGGCCCCTCTTCGATGAGGCTCCCACCTTCCACTAGCAAGTCTCTTGAAATGGAAGGGTAAACACCCCTCTTACAACCTTTTACAAGCAGCTCAACCTCTTACAAATTTTCAATAAGAAAGAAGGAGGAGAACTCTCTAGCAAATTGAAAACAAGACTTGCTAAGACTTTCTAAGACTTTTCTCTCAATCAAAATGCTTCTCAAAAGTTGTAACCTCAGCTGAGATTTGAGGGGTATTTATAGGCCTCAAGAGGATTCAAATTTTGGGCTCCAAAATTTGAATTCTCTTAGGGTTCCCGGTGCTGGCGGTTCCACCGCCCAGCCAGGCGGTGCCACCGCCCAGCGCTCGGGTGCTGGACGGTGCAACCGCCCAGCCAAGGAGGTGTCACCGCCCAGCACTCGGGTGCTGGGCGGTGCCACCGCCCAGCCAGGCGGTTCCACCGCCTGGCTTTCCGATTCATTGGTTTGGCTTATTTTTCGCCCAAACCAAATTTGACTTTGGGCCCAGTTGGCCCCTAACCAGGATATAGGATTATCTCTTAATCCTAATCCTAATTACAGGTGAACTACATAACAAAAACATCCTAAGCAAGTTTTTTTAACCGCGAACGTCGAGTCTTGTTCCGGCGAGCTTTCCGACGAACTTCTTCCGACGGACTCCCTGCAAGCTCCCAATCTTTGTGATGACTTTAACGAGTAGCCGAGCCTTCTTGGTGATCTCCGCGAGCCTCCGACGATTTCTTCGGCGAACTTCCGACACGTTCCCGATTTCTTCTCGGACGGTTCCGGCAGCATCTCCGATGATTCTTCGGTCTCTTAAACGTCCATCGAGCTTGACTCCGGTATCCTTGCTTTATGTTTTCTGGTTATCGTAGTTAATCCTGCACACTTAACTCAATAATATGGATTAGATCAAATAACCCATCAATTGATTTTATCGTCAAAATCCGAGATTCAACAAGAGTATCAAATCAACATTTACTTCAAAAACTCATGCATGACATAAAATCGTCAAAATACACATGCATGGATTAATCCTAAGCATTATCACATATCATATAACTATAATCCATAATGTTGCATACATCATTCAACATTTCAAAACATAACATGCATGAAACCTTAGCAATATACTTTTCATTGATCAAATTTTTAATTTTTTCAAAGATGCTAAAAAAGAAAAACATGATATAATTTTTGAAAAATAATTTTTTTTTAATTTCCTATTCCTACTATCTAAATTAAGAACTCATGAAAAACTTCAAGTAATTTCAAAATAATTCAAGAGAGTTGAGTTACTTACCTTGTAGTCGAAGCCTATCAAAGCCCAATTCGTCGTTTCACCTTTGGAAGTTCTTGATTCATCCTTGGGTGCCTTCCTTTTCTTTGGCCTCTTCCTCCATTCAAGTTCATTGTTTATTTTAGATTTTTGTTTAATGAACTTATTAAGAGTTGGTGTTCGAAGTTCAAGTTCATCATTGTCCTCATCACTTGAGTCATCGCTCAAGTGGTATTCATTTGTCCGGAGTTGCAAATCCTTCCTATTCTTTGGAAGGTGGTTCAAGTGTTCATTGTGTTCATCATGTGCATTGCGCACCATTTCATATGTCATCAATGAGCCGATAAGATCTTCAAGTGGAAAAATATTTAAATCTTTTGTTTCTTGTATTGCCGTTACTTTTGATTCCCGAGCTTTAGAAAGTGATCGTAAAACTTTACTAACAAGTTCAAAATTCGAGAAACATTTGCCAAGAGCTTATAAACCATTGACGACATCCGTGAAACGGGTGTGCATGTCAACAATGGTTTCGCTCGGCTTCATTTGAAAAAGCTCGAAATCATGCATTAAAATGTTGATTTTCGAATCTTTAACTCTAGAAGTGCCTTCGTGTGTGATTTCTGTTGAATCTCGTATTTTGATGATGAAACCACTTGATATGTGTTTATGATTTAAACTGTATTTTGAGCAATGTAGGTCTACTCGATCAGGTTTAGACAGTTGACGCAGGAGGAATTGACGTTGCGCCGGAAGAGATCACGTTAGGATATTGGATGGCTGAATGCTTCGGACGTCGGGCATCGGGCCAAGGAGAGCGAAATTGAGCCAAGGATATCGGGGTTACGGAGGTCAACCGCCGATTGGGCAACAAGCTGCAAGAGAGGACGATGCACCGCACCGAAGAATCGGATGAAGCGCCAACCAATGACGTGCCGGGCAACAGAATGTCAATTCGTGTTGTAATAATAGTCTAGATCGGAGTTGAGTTTTGGTTTGTGTGTGCAGGATTAACTACGATAATGATGAAGACATAAAGCGAAACAAAGTGATGGAGTCAAGCGCGAAGGATTCGTTGGGAGTTCGAGAGTTCGACGGAAGTCCGAAGGTTCGTCGGGAATGCTGTCGGAACTAGCCGAGAATGAGTAGGGAGCTTGCCGAAGGGTTTTTCGGAAGCTCGCCGGAAGGTTCGTTGGAAGTTCACGGAGCTCACCGAGAAAGATCGGAGCTTACCGAAGAAGCTCGTTGGAACTTGCCAAGATCAAATCGTGAAGTCTAGGAGCTTGCTGGGAGTCCGCAGAATGGTTTCCGAGAGTTTATTGGAAGACCGTCGGAAGTTCGCCGGAAGCTCGCCGGAAGAAGTCTTGACTTACGGACTTTGTAATAGCTTAGAAAATATCTTTAAATTCGTAGTTAGTACGTTAATTAGGGTTAGGATTAGGTATTAATCCTATAAACCAAGTAGGGGCCAATTGGGCCCGAGTTCGGACTGGTTTGGGCCAAGTTTAGAGCCCAACCAGTGAGCTGATTTGGCCTAGGCGTTGGCACCGCCTAGGCTGGGCGGTGGCACCGCCCAGCACCCGAGAGCTGGGCGGTGACACCTCCTGGGCTGGGCGGTTGCACCGCCCAGCACCCGAGCGCTGGGCGGTGGCATCGCTTGGCTGGGCGGTGGCACCGCCAACATCGGGAACATAAGAGAATTCAAATTTTTGGAGCCCAAATTTGAATCCTCTTGAGGCCTATAAATACCCCTCAAGTCTCAGTTGAGAAGACAACATTTTGAGCAGCAAGTGATGTCACGCCCCTCAAAATATTGACAATATTTAAAATTTTCATCATAACTAACCCAGGATCCAAACACACCTTTGAGGTCACTAAGAAAACATTCAGATCAAAATTTCACCACTATAGTCTACAAATTCATAACCCTGTGCAGTTCATAAACATGCCACACATCACTCGATAATTTATACAATCTGAACCCGACTCATCAAAATAATAACCACAACATAAATTCACAAGTGGGGAAGTCTATGCAGTCACCAAATCAACGATTACTATAAGATCATAACATTACATGAATTTAACTTAACATTCCAAAATTCTATACATGAGGGATCCTTTATCTTACACAAAATCCACAGGTTTAGATTCATCGTCACATTTTATAAGATGCAGAGTATCTTATACAACAAATACACATATGCTAACAAAGATCTGCCCAAAATCTTCTAAACATTCCATTGCCTCAGCCCAATCTTAACATTTAAGCAAGCGACATGCTATCCTGAAAAATTTATCAACAAACGAGGTGAGCATGAAGAGCTCAGCAAGTGACTAACATATCCATATCAAAATAGTACAATTTCCAAAGAGATACAGTTTCAAAATACAAGGCAGAATATACGATTTCGTAGACATAATATCATTAAGAGTAGAAACACATTTGTCCTTTCAATCTTACATATTTGGTTCCTGACAGATGGGGCATAGAGTAATTGGAGCATATCAGTAACAAAGGAAACATATCGAACCTTATCAATGGCATATAAAATGTTCCGAAGCATATCAACGGCATATGGAACATTTCGAAGCAAAAATCATCAGTGAATGAAGCATTTCAGAGCATATCAAAAACAAATACCGTACAGAAGCGCAAACGTCGCCCTTGACATTGCAATCATATCATTCTTATCCAGAGCATGAACAAAAACAACTCACCAAAACTCTAGATGTCATATCAAACATATAGAAGGTGTAGTGAGATCTCAGTTAGAATGTGATTCATCCATTTCTGAATGATCACCTAACAAAAGTCTCCCACGTCTGGGAGCTCCATCCACCCACGTCTAGGTGAAGTCAGAGGGGGCCGGCAGAGCAACGTAGGCTCTAAGCACATACCCATTACCATTTCTGGCAAAGGTCCAGAATATCCCATAGAGCGAGCAATAAGCACATACCCTTTACCATTTCTAGCAAAGGTCCAGACAATCCCACACACCAGAGTACAAGAGGGCATTTTTAACAATAAGTAGCATATATCGGAAGCACACGCGGAACAACAAACGTACATGTGCCTTTTCAAGACAATATGATGCAAGGAACAAATCTCTCACAAATGTATTCATATTAGGAATGAAATGGAAGCAAGAGTATATAGGGAATCCAAGCAATCATATTTAGCTCAATTCAAATAAGAAGGTTAGAAGAATTCAATATCCAAAGGAATGAAACAGAATACGCAAAATCAACCAAAGCTCGATTTCTGACAGAATTCCAATGGCACATAGAACAAATACTTCAGATTATCAATTATGCTCCAATACCCTTAATAAAGCTGTCATTGAAAGATATATCAACCTATTTTCTATTGAAACAAGTTTCGTACGAGTCAGAGTTTCCCACAAGGAGTTACCTTTGATTTGGTAACAAAAGATCAAGGACACAATCACTGTTCTGCAGAATACATAGGGTCGGATTCAACAGATAATAGGGTAGGCATTTGAATTCCAAAATTTTCAAACTATATGTCAAAAGAAAGGTCTGCAAGTCTAGTTTCGGACGAAGTCAGTTTGGTACAAATCAAAATTTTCAAAAGAGAGTTATAGGCATTTTAGTATCGAAAGGTCAGAAATCTTGATCCCTGTTTTGCAGCATCTATAGGCTCATTTGAAACAGATGATTGGGTAAGTATTCGGTGTCCAAAATCTACAAAATCAGTGTCAAAAGAAAGTTATAAGAGTCTAATTTCAAACAAAATAGTTCCTGCCTGAATTCACATTTTGTACTAAAAATTATAGCTGAAAAAGTGTATAGGGGTCAGTTTACCGAAAAAATTTCAGAATCCATGGTTCTATGTCCAAAGAGAGACATATCAGTTTCTAGATAGAAATCCTTCAGTTTATTTTGAAACAACATAAAAACAGAGACTAATTTTCTGTAGGATGGGGTTAGAAACACTTGCCTTTGGGAATTTTGACCCAAAGTGAAAGGATTTGGGCAAGAACCCTTAAAGCCCCAAATTTTTTTTTCTTCTTCTTCTTCTTCTTCTTCTTCTTCTTCTTCTTCTTCTTTCTTTCTTTCCCTGATCATCCACGCAGCTGCCTTCTCTGCTTCCTTAAGAACGAAGGCAGAGAGGCTTAAGCGGTGGGATTTGTCATTTTGTGCGTTTTGCAGTTTAGTCCTTGTTTTTATCATATTCACGATTAGGTCCTTAGGGTTTACATATAGGTCCTCAGATTCTTTTTTTTTTTTTTTTTTTGAACTGATCTCCCAAATCTTAAAAATAAGTTACTGATATGTGCTTACATTATCACCAGAAATTTATACGAAAATTCGGAAATGAGGGATGTTACAAGTGATTGAGAGAAAAGTCTTAGAAGAGTCTTTGCCATTCTTGTTTTCAATTTGCTAGAGAGTTCTCCTCCTTCTTTCTTGAAAATTTGTAAGAGGTTGAACTGCTTGTAAATGTTAGGATCGGAGCGGCACTAAGAGGGGGGGGTGAATTAGTGCAGCGGATTAAAACTTCGATTTTAACAAGCTCTTTCGTACGTTAAGAATGAAACTTGAGAAATTTAACTTGAAGGCGTATTCTTAAAGTTGCGCAGCAAGAGTAATAAGGAACTAAAGCAGTAAGAAGATTTGCAGTAATGTAAATGACAATAATAAAAAGCAAACCAGAGATTACGCCGATTTTTAGAGTGGTTCGGTCAAATGACCTACTCCACTTGCGAGGCCCCTCTTCGATGAGGCTCCCACCTTCCACTAGCAAGTCTCTTGAAATGGAAGGGTAAACACCCCTCTTACAACCTTTTACAAGCAGCTCAACCTCTTACAAATTTTCAATAAGAAAGAAGGAGGAGAACTCTCTAGCAAATTGAAAACAAGACTTGCTAAGACTTTCTAAGACTTTTCTCTCAATCAAAATGCTTCTCAAAAGTTGTAACCTCAGCTGAGATTTGAGGGGTATTTATAGGCCTCAAGAGGATTCAAATTTTGGGCTCCAAAATTTGAATTCTCTTAGGGTTCCCGGTGCTGGCGGTTCCACCGCCCAGCCAGGCGGTGCCACCGCCCAGCGCTCGGGTGCTGGACGGTGCAACCGCCCAGCCAAGGAGGTGTCACCGCCCAGCACTCGGGTGCTGGGCGGTGCCACCGCCCAGCCAGGCGGTTCCACCGCCTGGCTTTCCGATTCATTGGTTTGGCTTATTTTTCGCCCAAACCAAATTTGACTTTGGGCCTAGTTGGCCCCTAACCAGGATATAGGATTATCTCTTAATCCTAATCCTAATTACAGGTGAACTACATAAAAAACATCCTAAGCAAGTTTTTTAACCGCGAACGTCGAGTCTTGTTCCGGCGAGCTTTCCGACGAACTTCTTCCGACGGACTCCCTGCAAGCTCCCAATCTTTGTGATGACTTTAACGAGTAGCCGAGCCTTCTTGGTGATCTCCGCGAGCCTCCGACGATTTCTTCGGCGAACTTCCGACACGTTCCCGATTTCTTCTCGGACGGTTCCGGCAGCATCTCCGATGATTCTTCGGTCTCTTAAACGTCCATCGAGCTCGACTCCGGTATCCTTGCTTTATGTTTTCTGATTATCGTAGTTAATCCTGCACACTTAACTCAATAATATGGATTAGATCAATTAACCCACCAATTGATTATATCATCAAAATCCGAGATTCAACAATCTCCCCCTTTTTGATGATGACAATCAATTGATGACGGAGTTAAACATAACTCCCCCTATCTATATGCCATATTATGAGAAAAAGAAAAAAAAAAAAAAAAAAAAACTTGAATTCCATCCCATTGGATTCAATCATAACCCGATAAGTTCTAATCGTGGAACTTTATCGTTATCCTCATTAAACAATAGTGAGTACGAAACTTCGATGAAAATCATAAGTTAAATGATACGGGACGAGTTTTGCTACGATAGAAGATAAAGATTTTCAATATAAATTTCATGATATCAATCTTGTGATATATTCAAGTATTTGCAAGTCATATAAGACATTCATATCACAAATTCATTTTAGCCATGCTATCGTTCTGGTGTAAGTCATCACTTCTCCCCCTTTGTCATCAACAAAAAGAGACAAGCCAGCTAATTGATGATCATAGAAAAAGGTTTAGCATTTATCAAAGTTCTTCATTCAAATTTTCCAGAAATAGTTTGTCCAAAAGACATCATCATCTATGCAGATTAAGACAGTAGTTATCTAAAGGAAAGATCAGTTATCGTACAATCGATGACAAACATGAACTTGTTTTTTAACAGCAAACAGGACAGAATAAAAAGATACATCAATTTAATCCTTAGGAGGTAATCCACAGTGCTGATACATGATATCTATTTTTTCATTCATCTGTCGTAGTGTCTTCAAAATTTCAACTTGTTGATTCTGAATTTGTTTTTGCTGTGATTTGATCTGAGATAGCTCCGCCATAATGATATCTTCAGAGGAGGAAACAGGAGCTGAAGGTGCTGCTCCAAAGGGACTAGGAGGAGGAGATTCATTTCCCATAAGAATTGGTGTTTCGGGTTGTTCTATTGGTATAGGAATTGGATCCGTCCTTCTAGGCTGCCTAACCCATATGCCATTGCTAAAAGTGCACCTAAGTTTTTTTAGCAGGTTTTTATTTATTATGTTATATCGATCATTTTGAATAGATTCTTCATTGGGTGGAATGCAAATGTCATAGGCATGAAGAATTCTAGTGATTAACCTCCCATATGGCAATATAGTATCCTTAGTCATAATTTCCTGCATGTGTTGGCGAATCAAGTACCCGAAACAATTATGCTGACCGGTCATAATCCAATACATGGTTCCTATCTCTAATTGACTTACTTCGTCAAGATGAAATTGTTTGGGGAATATGATGCTCGTGATAATGTGATGAAGAATTTTAGAGTTGAAAGGCATTAAGTGTTCACAGCTCTTGGGTAGGAAGTCAAGGTTTGGATTTGCAAAAATTGTTTTCACGGCTTCGGAATAGGTTGCTCCTATTTTTTTGACGTCCCATTTACCTTTAAAATAGCATCCCCTATCTTTTTCAGTTATGCCAATTAGCTCACAAATGGTGCTGTTAAAAATTCTAATGGGTGTTCCTAGAATGTAAGTGCTTAGGCTATCATTGTCTTCATATAGGTTGGTATAGAACAATCTCACTAACCGTGGATAGATTGGTTCATCTATTTGTAGTAGAGGTAGAGCTTCTAGTTGAGCAAACCATTTAATTGGATCTAAGTCTTCTAGTTCATCCAAATCAATGTATTTTCCCTTATGGACACATCGTATTTCAAATTTTGGAAAGCTAAGGGCTACCTCTTTTGATCTAAAAAGGTCATGGTTATATGAATCTCCTTGAATCCTTATTCCTTTTGATCTCTTTGGAGCCATTTTCTAGACAGGATGATGATACCAATTGTTAAAAATAAGCAAGAGAAAGAGAAAAGAAAGGAGGGATTTCAAGAGTTACCTTGTGGAGATTATGTTGAGAGATGGAAGGCTTGGACCACCAAGAATCCTTCTCCAATGTTTCTAAGAGTTAGAATGAGGGTTAGAGGAAATGGGAGTGGGTTTTGAGAACTCTCTCTTCGGGTTGGGGGCGGTGTCACCGCCGGCCCTAACCCCTTGGGTTAATAAGGGTCGCTCGGTCGGTGCCACCGCCAAACCGAGCGGTGTCACCGCCTGGCGCCCGAGCGCTCAGGCGGTGCAACCGCCAAATCTGGCGGTGCCACCGCTGGCATCCCGTGGAGGAAAAAATTTTCTTCCTCACCCTCCCCTTTTTTTTTGTTTGCTTCCCTCAAGATAATAGATTATACTTTAATGGATCATTTTGAATTGAAGAAGAAATCAAATCCATAAAGGAAAGGAAAAGAACGAGTCATTTTTCGTGAAGCTCATTTTAGGGACAATTTAACATGCCTAATTCCCTTCTAATGAATTCAAATTGATCTTCGTTCAGAGCTTTTGTGAATATATCTGCTAATTGATGCTTTGTGTCAATGAATTCTAGAACAACATTATTGTTAAGGACATGATCGCGTATGAAATGATGCCTAACGTCGATGTGCTTAGTTCTAGAATGCTGAATTGGATTTTTAGTAAGACATATGGCACTAGTATTATCACATTTTATGGGAATATTTTTAAAGTGAATTCCATAGTCTTCTAATGTATTTTTCATCCAAATGACTTGTGCACAACATGCACTTGCAGCTATGTATTCGGCTTCTGCCGTAGATAGTGCAACTGAATTTTGTTTCTTGGAAGTCCAAGAAACAAGTGCATGTCCTAAAAATTGGCATGTTCCGGATGTACTTTTTCTATCTATTCTGCATCCGCCAAAATCGGCATCCGCATAGGCTATTAAATCAAAATTTTCAGATTTTGGATACCACAATCCTAAATTTGAAGTTCCTTTAAGATACCTAAATATTCTTTTAACACTCTTAAGATGAGATAATTTAGGATTAGATTGAAACCTAGCGCAAAGTCCTACACTAAACATAATATCCGGTCTAGTCGCAGTGAGGTAGAGTAGACTACCTATCATTCCCCTATATGTTTTTTGATCGAAACTTTCACCATTTTCATCCATATCTAACTTAGTCGCAGTACTCATAGGGGTGTTTATTGCTTTTGAATTATCCATGTTAAATCGTTTTAACAATTCTAATGTATATTTGGATTGGTTAAGAAATATACCATCACTAAGTTGTTTGATTTGTAATCCCAAAAAGAAAGTTAATTCACCCATTAAACTCATTTCAAATTCAAGACTCATACATTTGGCAAATGATTCACATAGTGATTCATCCGAAGAGCCAAACACAATATCGTCAACATAAATTTGCACAATAAGAAAATTATTTTCAAAATGTTTAATAAACAATGTAGTATCAACCTTGCCTTTGGTAAAATTATTTAAAATAAGAAAGGAACTAAGCCTTTCATACCAAGCTCTAGGAGCTTGTTTTAAGCCATAGAGAGCTTTAGTCAATTTGAATACATGATTAGGAAGAAGAGAGTTTTCAAATCCGGGAGGTTGTTCGACAAATACTTCTTCGGAAATAAAACCATTCAAGAAAGCACTTTTAACATCCATTTGAAATAGTTTAAAATTATTACTACTAGCATAGGCAAGGAGCATCCTTATGGCTTCTAATCGAGCCACGGGAGCGAAGGTTTCTTCGTAATCGATACCTTCTTCTTGGTTGAAACCTTTGGCCACTAATCTAGCCTTGTTTCTAACCACAATACCATTTTCGTCTTGCTTGTTTCTAAAGACCCACTTAGTACCTATGACTAAGTGGTCACTTGGTCTAGGAACAAGCTTCCATACCTCATTCCTCTCAAATTGGTTCAATTCTTCTTGCATTGCAATGATCCAAAAATCATCTTTTAAGGCTTCGTCAATGCATTTAGGTTCAATTTGAGAAAGGAAAGCGGCGTTAGCACAGAAATTTTTTAAAGAAGAACGAGTTTGAACCCCTTTTGATGTATCTCCTATAATTTGCTCTTTTGGATGAGCATCTACATACTTCCATTCTTTTGGTAAAGAAATTTCGGAAGAAGATGCATTCAAATGGCTATTTTGAGGAGAGGGTTCATTTAAATTCAAATTATCAAAGCCAAGATCATCATCAAAATCATTTTTCTTTAAATCGGAAATTTCATCAAAAACTACATGAATAGACTCTTCAATTACTAAAGTTCTTTTATTAAAAACCCGAAAAGCTTTAGAAACGGAAGAGTAACCAAGAAAGATGCCTTCATCGGATTTAGCATCAAATTTTCCTAAAGCATCCCTTTCATTTAAAATAAAGCATTTACAACCAAAAACTTTAAAATAGGAAATGTTTGGTTTTTTGTTATTCCATAATTCATAGGGAGTTTTGGATAAGGATGGTCTTATTAGGACTCTATTCATGATGTAGCAAGCCGTATTTACGGCTTCGGCCCAAAAGTACTTAGGTAAACTTTGTTCATTCAACATAGTTCTTGCCATTTCTTGTAGGTTTCTATTTTTCCTTTCAACTACTCCATTTTGTTGAGGATTTCTTGGAGTTGAGAAGTTGTGATTGTACCCATTACTTTCGCAAAAATTTTGAAAGTCACGGTTTTGGAATTCACCACCGTGATCACTCCGAATTGATGAAATCATGAGGCCTTTTTCGTTTTGAGTGAGTTTACAAAATTTAGAGAAACACTTGAAGCAATCACTTTTGTGAGCTAAGAAATAGGTCCAAGTGTATCTAGAGTAGTCATCCACAATCACAAAAGCATATTTGCTTCCACCTAGACTTGTTGTATCAATTGGTCCAAATAAGTCCAAATTGATCAATTGTAATGGTCTAGTAGTGCTAATTTGATTTTTTGGTTTGAAGCTTGTTTTTATTTGTTTGCCTAGTTGACATGCATCGCATACTTTGTCCTTAATAAACTTTAAATTTGGAATTCCTCGTACTAATTCTTGAGATGAGATCTTAGATATTGTTTTCATACTTGCATGGCCTAATCTCCTATGCCAAAGCCAAGCATCATCATTTATGACGGAGAAGCACATTTCATTACTTAGTTCATCAAGATTGATGGTATAGACATTATTTTGTTTTAAAGCAATCATAGTCATGTTATGATTTGGTTTTTCAATAATGCACATATTTGATTCAAATCTAACGATGTAACCTTTATCGCATAGTTGACTAATACTCAAGAGATTATGTTTCAATCCATCAACTAGTAAGACATCATCAATGGAAAAATTAAATTTGTTACCAATAGTTCCCTTGCCAATGATTTTGCCCTTGTTGTTGTCTCCGAAGGTAACGTACCCTTCTTCTTTGCTAGTGAGCATAGAGAAATGAGATGGATCTCCAGTCATATGTCTTGAGCATCCACTATCGAGATACCATCTCTTGCTCCTAGCTTGTGGGTTTGTCTACAAAAGAGGATGATTTTTAGGTACCCATTTGATTTTGGGTGCCTCAAAAATTGACCCACTAACTTTGTTATTTATGATTGAATTCTTTATAGTTCCTTTAGGAACCCATATTAATTTTTGTGAACTAATCTTCCTAAATGGGCATTTGTAGGCAATATGTCCGGATTTGCAACAAAAGTTGCATTTCATATAAGAGGAAACATGTAATGTAGGTCCTTTTATGAAAGTGGTAGGATTTTGATGCAATCCTTTTACAAATCCAATTCCATTTCTATTTGCGATGTGACCCTTGTGTGCAAGGATCATATCTAATCCTTTGCTACCAACCTTAAACTTGTTTAAGGTTTCCTTAAGAAGCAAATTTTCATTTTTTATTGCTTCTAAGTGCTCACACTTAGAGCATGGAGGAGTTTGAATATTATCAAACTTATCTTGTAGCAAAGCATGCTCTTTCTTTAAGATACTTAACTTCTTGCTAACAGTTCTACATTCATCAAATAATTCATGAAAAGCGATAGAGTGTTCTTCAAAAGATAAATCTTCATTAAGTAAATCACATACCTCTTCTCCTAAAGCCATTAGCGCGTAATGAGCAACTTGCTCGGTGTTGGACTCCTCTTCTTCGGATGCGCTTGAATCATCCCACGTTGCCTTGAACGCCTTCTTCTTTGATGTCCTCTTTTTGGCTTGAGGACAATCGTTCTTGTAGTGTCCCGGTTTTTTGCATTCATAGCAAATCACTTGGTCCTTCTTTTGTTCAAATTTATTTTTTGTATTATTTTTAAATCTGTTCTTTCTTAAATATTTTTTAAACTTTTGAGTCAAAAGTGCAATGTCATTGTCACTGTCCTCATCACTTGATGTTCCTTTCAAGTGGTCTTCTTGTGATTTGAGTGTCATATCCTTCCTGTTCTTTGGAAGGGGGTTCTCGAGCTCGTCATGAGCTTGACATGTCATTTCGTAGGTCATTAGAGACCCAATGAGTTCTTCAAGAGGGAATGCTTTAAGGTCTTTGGCCTCTTGAATGGCCGTAACTTTTGGATCCCAACTTTTAGGGAGGGATCTTAAGATTTTAGTTACTAGTTCAAAGTTAGTAAAATCTTTACCAAGAGCTTTGAGTCCATTGATGACATCCGTAAACCGGGTGTACATGTCTCCGATGGACTCACTTGGTTTCATTCGGAAAAGTTCGTAAGAGTGCACAAGGATGTTGATTTTGGACTCTTTCACTCGGCTAGTGCCTTCATGAGTGACCTCAAGAGTTCTCCAAATATCAAAAGCCGAATCACACATTGAAACACGATTAAATTCGTTTTTGTCTAGTGCACAAAACAAGGCATTCATAGCCTTTGCATTTAAAGCAAAAACCTTCTTCTCCGATTCATTCCATTCGCTCATCGGAAGAGAAGATTTTTGAAATCCATTCTCGACAATAGACCAAAGCTCAAAGTCCATAGAAATGAGGAAGATTCTCATGCGAGTCTTCCAATATGTGTAATCCGACCCATTAAACAAAGGTGGTCGTGCAATAGAATGGCCCTCTTGCATGCCGGAGTAAGCCATCTCTCTTGGGTATTAAACCAAATATGAGAGATAACCTTGCTCTGATACCACTTGTTAGGATCGGAGCGGCACTAAGAGGGGGGGGTGAATTAGTGCAGCGGATTAAAACTTCGATTTTAACAAGCTCTTTCGTACGTTAAGAATGAAACTTGAGAAATTTAACTTGAAGGCGTATTCTTAAAGTTGCGCAGCAAGAGTAATAAGGAACTAAAGCAGTAAGAAGATTTGCAGTAATGTAAATGACAATAATAAAAAGCAAACCAGAGATTACGCCGATTTTTAGAGTGGTTCGGTCAAATGACCTACTCCACTTGCGAGGCCCCTCTTCGATGAGGCTCCCACCTTCCACTAGCAAGTCTCTTGAAATGGAAGGGTAAACACCCCTCTTACAACCTTTTACAAGCAGCTCAACCTCTTACAAATTTTCAATAAGAAAGAAGGAGGAGAACTCTCTAGCAAATTGAAAACAAGACTTGCTAAGACTTTCTAAGACTTTTCTCTCAATCAAAATGCTTCTCAAAAGTTGTAACCTCAGCTGAGATTTGAGGGGTATTTATAGGCCTCAAGAGGATTCAAATTTTGGGCTCCAAAATTTGAATTCTCTTAGGGTTCCCGGTGCTGGCGGTTCCACCGCCCAGCCAGGCGGTGCCACCGCCCAGCGCTCGGGTGCTGGACGGTGCAACCGCCCAGCGCTCGGGTGCTGGACGGTGCAACCGCCCAGCCAAGGAGGTGTCACCGCCCAGCACTCGGGTGCTGGGCGGTGCCACCGCCCAGCCAGGCGGTTCCACCGCCTGGCTTTCCGATTCATTGGTTTGGCTTATTTTTCGCCCAAACCAAATTTGACTTTGGGCCTAGTTGGCCCCTAACCAGGATATAGGATTATCTCTTAATCCTAATCCTAATTACAGGTGAACTACATAAAAAACATCCTAAGCAAGTTTTTTAACCGCGAACGTCGAGTCTTGTTCCGGCGAGCTTTCCGACGAACTTCTTCCGACGGACTCCCTGCAAGCTCCCAATCTTTGTGATGACTTTAACGAGTAGCCGAGCCTTCTTGGTGATCTCCGCGAGCCTCCGACGATTTCTTCGGCGAACTTCCGACACGTTCCCGATTTCTTCTCGGACGGTTCCGGCAGCATCTCCGATGATTCTTCGGTCTCTTAAACGTCCATCGAGCTCGACTCCGGTATCCTTGCTTTATGTTTTCTGATTATCGTAGTTAATCCTGCACACTTAACTCAATAATATGGATTAGATCAATTAACCCACCAATTGATTATATCATCAAAATCCGAGATTCAACAGTAAAAGGTTGTAAGAGGGCTATTTGTCCTTCCATTTCAAGAGATTTGCTAGTGGAAGGTGGGAGCCTCATCGAAGAGGGGCCTCGCAAGTGGATGTAGGTCATTTGACCGAACCACTCTAAAATCGGCGTGATCTCTGGTTTGCATTTCATTATTGCTATTTATATTACTGCAAACCTTCTTACATGCTTTAGTTTCTTACTACCTTTGCTGCGCAACTTTAAGAATACGCTTTCAAGTTAAGCTTTTCAAGTTCCATTCTTATCGTACGAAAGATTTGTCGAAACCAACGTTTTAATCCGCTGCACTAATTCACCCCCCCCTCTTAGTGCCGCTCCGATCCTAAAAATTGGTATCAGAGCCCGGTATTTCTTGTTTCGGATTTACACCCGAGAGAAATGGCTCTTCATGGCTTTCAAGAGGGCTTTCGGTTGTTCATCCACCATTGTTTAACGGATTGGACTACACTTATTGGAAAACTCGAATGAGAGTTTTCTTGATTTCTATGAATTTAGATTTATGAAATATCGTTGAAAACGGCTTTCAACTTCCCTCTAAACCGATGAACGAATGGTCGAATTTGGAGAAGATGTATTTTTCTTTAAACGCAAAGGCTATGAATGCCTTATTTTGCGCTTTGGATAAAAATGAGTTCAATCAGATTTCTACATGCGAAACGGCTTTTGATATTTGGCGAATACTTGAAATCACGCACGAGGGAACTAGTAGAGTCAAAGACTCGAAAGTGAACATTTTAATGCATGATTTCAAGCTTTTTCAAATGAAGCCGAGCGAAACCATTATTGACATATACACCTGTTTTACGGATGTCGTCAATGGTTTACAAGCTCTTGGCAAATGTTTCTCGAATTTTGAACTTGTTAGTAAAGTTTTACGATCACTTTCTAAAGCTTGGGAATCAAAAGTAACGGCAATACAAGAAACAAAAGATTTAAATATTTTTCCACTTGAAGAACTTATCGGCTCATTGATGACATATGAAATGGTGTGTAATGCACATGATGAACACAATGAACACTTGAACCACCTTCCAAAGAATACGAAGGATTTGGAACTCCGGACAAATGAATACCACTTGAGCGATGACTCAAGTGATGAGGACAATGATTAACTTGAACTTCGAACACTAACTCTTAATAAGTTCATTAAACAAAAATCTAAAATAAACAATGAACTTGAACGGAGGAAGAGGCCAAAGAAATGGAAGGCACCCAAGGATGAATCAAGAACTTCCAAAAATGAAACGGCGAATTGGGCTTTGACGGGCTTCGACTACAAGGTAAGTAACTCAACTCGCTTGAATTATTTTGAAATTACTTGATGTTTTCCATGATGCATTTTCTCTTTTCTTTTTAATAATTATTTTTCTTGAAAATTGTATGTTTTATGTTAATAGAATAAAATGTTAGATTTAAATAATCATATATATGTGCTTGAGAAGCAAGAATGTGTATTTTGATGATTTCAATATTAACTTTCAATGATGATGCATGGTTTTTATATGGAAGGCTTGATGATATATTTTTTTTTAAACCTTGTCTTTGGTTTTCAAACATGATGTATGTTTTTGACATAAGAACAAAACTTGAGCATGCTAATATAAAGTCAATCACATAAATTAAAACTAAAGAAGTTTTAGTTATCTATAAGAATCATTCAAAATTATGTTCAATGAAACCATTGCATAATGATGTAATGAAAATATTAAACATTTTGAAACCATGTTTTAGTGTCATGCATAATGATCATGCTTAATAAATTTCAAAATTATGCATATGAATCTTGTGATTTATGGATTATTGATTTTTACCATAATGAAAGTGCCTTATTAATCTTTGTTGTAATAAATCTTACACTTTCGGTTTTAAACATTATACATGTTTTTATTTGGTATAAGTGAAATAAAATCATATGAATTGAAACAACTAAAAAGAGGAAAATATTTTTTCCTTGAAAAATTATTTTTCTCTATCCTATTGATCTTGATGTTTATTATGATAAATCTATGTATACCATTTTGAATCTCTTGAAAGTAATGTTGATATTTTGATGATTTTGATGATTTAAATTTGAAATGAGTTTTATCAAAATCATGATATTGATTTCTTGGAATAACATGAGATTACCTTTGATGATCATTTTGATTCATGGAATTTTGGATTCATGACTTGGTCTTACATTTGTTTATGAGATGGTTGAAATCTTTGTACGTTTGAATTCTTCCCTTCTCCTTTCAATTTATGCATGTTATATGTTAAAGATTTAAAACCATGTTTTGGTATCATGCATATCTAAGAAATATTGATGTGACAAATTGAATAAGTTGAAAATGAATGATGATTTTTCTCTTGAATATAACTTGTGATTTTTTTTTATATAAATCATTATTTTGATTTCTCGACATTCGATACATGAGATTTTATTATAAATCAAAATTTCTCATTAATCGATCTTCTACGATTTTACTTGATATTCTCTTGAGAGGAGATTTTCTAAATGAATCATGATTTTTCCTTGTGAGTTCTTGGAGTTATTACTTGATTTTTCTTTTAAAACAAGATCTCTTCTTTGTTCTCCTATGATTTTTCTTGATATTTTATTTAAAGAAGATATTTACTATATGAATCATGTCTTTTGGTATTCAAATGATTTTATCCTTCATGACATGATTTCTTTGTATTTATGGCTTGCATGGCTTGAAATGTTTTGGTATAATGCATGCAATGATGAAATATTCATAAAGTTAAAATGATGTATGCAATACTTATAATAATGATGTACATGATGTATTTATTGCATATGATGTGTATCATGAATGCTTTAAATGATGAATGTTTGGTATCATGATCAACATGTTGATAAATGCTTAAAAATTTTAATGTTTGAGTATCATGTATGATATTTAATAATGATTGATTTATTTTTCGGTATCGTGCATGAAAAATAAGGTTATTGAAATTGTGTATGTTTTAATTTGAATATATAATGATGCACAAATAAGAATGATACTTACCTTTGTCATAATATGAAAATTGATATAAGGGTCTTTCCTTCTTTTTGACAATGACAAAGGGGGAGCAAGAATTTCTAGCGTGGACACTATGAAAAGAGGCAAACTAACTAGCTTGCACAATTCAAGATGAAAGCAAAAATTGCACTCCTCAAAAGAGAAGATGCAAATGTAACATTTGCCAAATTGTTTGCTTGCCTCATGTAAAATATTATCTCTTGCTAGTTTGGTATTTTTGCTAGCTTGTATGTTGCAAAACTTGATCACTTTTTCAAACATTTTGCTAGCTTACACTTTGCAAAGAAAGCAAAAATGACACTTCTAGAAGAAAGAGCTTGTTATTTTGAACATCACAAGCTTGCCTATTTTAAGAAACAAAAATTACAAAAGTGCTATCTTACCTATCTCAAGAAGCAAAACTTGCAACTTGCACATTGCAATAGGAAGCAAGAATTATGAGCTTACACAAGAAAGCTATCTTGCATTTGCTTTCGAAATTTTTGCTAGCTTGTATATTGTGAAACTTACATATCGTAAAAATTGCTAGCTTGTAGTCTAAAAAGAAACAAAAAGTTGCCATCTCAAAAGAAGCAAATGTGCTATCTTGCCTATCTTAAGAGGCAAAAATGCTAACTTGCACATCTAGCAAAACTTGACAAATTTGTATATTTCAAGAAGCAAGAGTTGCTTTCTTGAACATCTCAATATTGCTAGCTTGCATGATGTAGAACTTGCTATCTTGAACATTACCAAAAGTGCTATCTTGTATGCTGTAAAACTTGCATATCTAAAACTTGATAGCTTGAATGTCCTAAGCATGATGCATTACTTGCTAAATTTTCTAGCTTCAAAACTGCATGATGATAAAACTTAATATTATATTTTTCATGCAATGAGTTGAACTTATATTACAAACACAAAGAATAGTTGTACTTCTCCTTTTTGTTGATGCCAAAGGGGGAGAAGTTTGTTGATGACATGATATGCATAAGTCTATGCATGAGTTCATAATGATGTGTTGCAAGTATTCATGATGAATATTGCAATGACTTGAATTCAGTTTGAATTCAAGGTTCTATCAATATGGCATATTGATAGGGGGAGTTTGTTTAAACTCCGGGAGTTAAGGTTAACTCCGTCATCAAATGGTTGTCATCATCAAAAAGGGGGAGATTGTTGAATCTCATATTTTGATGATGAAACCACTTGATATGTGTTTATGATTTAAACTGCATTTTGAGCGATGCAGGTCTACTCGATCAGGTTTAGACAGTTGACGCAGGAGGAATTGACGTTGCGCCGGAAGAGATCACGTCAGGATATTGGATGGCTGAATGCTTCAGACGTCGGGCATCGGGCCAAGGAGAGCGAAATTGCGCCAAGGATATCGGGGTTGCGGAGGTCAACCGCCGATTGGGCAACAAGCCGCAAGAGAGGACGATGCACCGAAGAATCAGACGAAGCGCCAACCAATGACGTGCCGGGCAACAGAATGTCAATTCGCGTTGTAATAATAGTCTAGATCGGAGTTGAGTTTTGGTTTGTGTGTGCAGGATTAACTACGATAACGATGAAGACATAAAGCGAAACAAAGTGTTGGAGTCAAGTGCGAAGGTTTCGTTGGGAGTTCGAGAGTTCAACGGAAGTCCGAAGGTTCGTCGGGAATGCTGCCGGAACTAGCCGAGAATGAGTGGGGAGCTTGCCGAAGGGTTTTTCGGAAGCTCGCCGGAAGGTTCGTTGGAAGTTCGCGGAGCTCACTGAGAAAGATCGGAGCTTACCGAAGAAGCTCGTTGGAACTCGCCAAGATCAAATCGTGAAGTCTACGAGCTTGCCGGGAGTCCGCAGAATGGTTTCCGAGAGTTTATCGGAAGACCGTCGGAAGTTCGCCGGAAGCTCGCCGGAAGAAGTTTGGACTTACGGACTTTGTAATAGCTTAGAAAATGTCTTTAAATTCGTAGTTAGCACATTAATTAGGGTTAGGATTAGGTGTTAATCCTATAACCCAAGTAGGGGCCAATTGGGCCCGAGTTCGGACTGGTTTGGGCCAAGTTTGGAGCCCAACCAGTGAGCTGATTTGGCCTAGGCGGTGGCACCGCCTAGGCTGGGCGGTGGCACCGCCCAGCACCCGAGAGCTGGGCGGTGACACCTCCTGGGCTGGGCTGTTGCACCGCCTAGCACCCGAGCGCTGGGCGGTGGAACCGCTTGGCTGGGCGGTGGCACCGCCAGCATCGGGAACATAAGAGAATTCAAATTTTTGGAGCCCAAATTTGAATACTCTTGAGGCCTATAAATACCCCTCAAGTCTCAGCTGAGAAGACAACTTTTTGAGCAGCAAGTGATTGAGAGAAAAGTCTTAGAAGAGTCTTTGCCTTTCTTGTTTTCAATTTGCTAGAGAGTTCTCCTCCTTCTTTCTTGAAAATTTGTAAGAGGTTGAACTGCTTGTAAAAGGTTGTAAGAGGGGTATTTGCCCTTCCATTTCAAGAGATTTGCTAGTGGAAGGTGGGAGCCTCATCGAAGAGGGGCCTCGCAAGTGGATGTAGGTCATTTGACCGAACCACTCTAAAATCGGCGTGATCTCTGGTTTGTATTTCATTATTGCTATTTATATTACTGCAAACCTTCTTACATGCTTTAGTTCCTTATTACCTTTGCTGCGCAACTTTAAGAATACGCTTTCAAGTTAAGCTTTTCAAGTTCCGTTCTTATCGTACGAAAGATTTGTCGAAACCAACGTTTTAATCCGCTGCACTAATTCACCCCCCCCCCTCTTAGTGCCGCTCCGATCCTAACAATTTCAAGAGTGTGCCGTATGTCGAAAGCCGTTTCGCATAAAGAAACCCGATTGAACTCATTTTTGTCCAAAGCGCAAAATAAGGCATTCATAGCCTTTGCGTTTAAAGAAAATATCTTCTTCTCCAAATCATTCCATTGGTTCATTGGAAGAGAAGACATTTCAAATCCATTTTTGACTATGTGCCATAAATTCAAATCCAAAGAAAGTAAGAAAACTCTCATTCGAGTTTTCTAATAAATGTAGTCCGTCCCATTGAAAAAGGGAGGACAAATGAGAGGGTGACCCTCTTGAAAGTCGTAAAGAGCCATTTCTATTTGGGTGTTAAACCAAGGTAGAAAAATGTGGCTCTGATACCAATTGTTAGGATCGGAGCGGCACTAAGAGGGGGGGGTGAATTAGTGCAGCGGATTAAAACTTCGGTTTTAGATAATCTTTCGTACGATAAAAATAATATTTCATTTGAAACCGTTTCAATTGCGTTGAAAGCGTATGTAATAAGATGAGGGCAGTGAACTTAGCAAAGTAAAGGTTTGCCGAAAGATAAATGCATAAACATAAACGCAAACCGGAGATTACGCCGATTTTAAAGTGGTTCGGTCAAATGACCTACATCCACTTGCGAGGCCCCTCTTCGATGAGGCTCCCACCTTCCACTAGCAAATCTCTTGAAAGGGAAGTGTAAAATACCCCTCTTACAACTCTTTACAAGCGGTTCACTCTCTTACAAATTTTCAGCAAGAAAGAAGGAGGTGAACACTAGCAAAATGAAAACAAGATTAGCTAGGACTTTTCTAAGACCTTTCTCTCAAACACTTGCTGCTCAAAAAGTTGTATTCTCAGCTGAGACTTGAGGGGTATTTATAGGCCTCAAGAGGATTCAAATTTGGGCTCCAAAAATTTAAATTCTCTTATGTTCCCGATGTTGGCGGTGCCACCGCCCAGCCAAGCGGTGCCACCGCCCAGCGCTCGGGTGCTAGGCGGTGCAACCGTCCAGCCCAGGAGGTGTCACCGCCCAGCTCTCGGGTGCTGGGCGGTGCCACCGCCCAGCCTAGGTGGTGCCACCGCCTAGGCCAATTCAGCTCACTGGTTGGGCTCCAAACTTGGCCCAAACCAGTCCGAACTCGGGCCCAATTGGCCCCTACATGGGTTATAGGATTAATACATAATCCTAACCCTAATTAACGTGCTAACTACGAATTTAAAGACATTTTCTAAGCTATTACAAAGTCCAAAAGTCAAGACTTCTTCCGGCGAACTTCCGACGGTCTTCCGATAAACTCTCGGAAACCATTCTGCGGACTCCCGGCAAGCTCCTAGACTTCACGATTTGATCTTGGCGAGTTCCAACGAGCTTCTTCGGTAAGCTCCGATCTTTCTTGGTGAGCTCCGCGAACTTCCAACGAACCTTCCGGCGAGCTTCCGAAAAACCCTTCGGCAAGCTCCCTACTCATTCTCGGCTAGTTCTGGCAGCATTCCCGACGAACCTTCGGACTTCCGTCGAACTCTCGAACTCCCAACGAATCCTTCGCACTTGACTCCAGCACTTTGTTTCGCTTTATGTCTTCATCATTATCATAGTTAATCCTACACACACAAACCAAAACTCCACTCTGATCTAGACAATTATTACAACGCGAATTGACATTCTGTTGCCCGGCACGTCATTGGTTGGCGCTTCGTCTGATTCTTCGGTGCATCGTCCTCTCTTGCGGCTTGTTGCCCAATCGGCGGTTGACCTCCGCAACCCCGATATCCTTGGCACAATTTCGCTCTCCTTGGCCTGATGCCCGACATCCGAAGCATTCAGCCATCCAATATCCTAACGTGATCTCGTCCGGCGCAACGTCAATTCCTCCTGCGTCAACTGTCTAAACCTGATCGAGTAGACCTACATCGCTCAAAATGCAGTTTAAATCATAAACACATATCAAGTGGTTTCATCATCAAAATACGAGATTCAACAGCTTTTATGGTCGGTTTTAATTTAAAATCGTCGGCCGATCAAGTAGGGTCTCCACCTCGTTGCTGCGCGCATAATGGCGAGCATCTCCTTATCATATGTTGACTTATTTTGATGGGAGGGAGATAATACCTTGCTAGTGTATATGAGTGGTCGGCCATCTTGCATGAGAATGGCTCCAATTCCGACTCCAAATGCGTCGGCCTTAATAATGAAGGGTCGGTTGAAATCTAGTAGTGTTAGCACCGGCGTCGTCATGGCTGCCTTATGTTTGTCGAAGGCAGCGGAGGCTCTGTCCGACCATTGGAAGACATCTTTTTTTAGGAAGGAAGTAAGTGGTGCACTGATCTCTCCATAGTTTTTCACGAACTTGTAGTAGTAGCCTGTTAAACCCAGAAAGCCATGTAGAAATTTTATGTTCCATGGGGTTAGCCAAGTTTGCTGCTCCAATTTTGAAGGGGTCTACTGCCACACCTTCCTCTGATATGATATGGCCAAGATATTCCACCTTCTTATGAAGAAAGCAAAAATTCATAGTGGTTGTTGTGTGTTCAAAAGGTGGTTTTCGGTATGTCTTCTTCGTATACTCGTATTTGATGATACCCGGATCGAAGGTCCAGCTTTGTGAAGATTTGTGCTCCCTTAGCAACTCATCTACTACTGGAATAGGGTATTTATCCTTGATCGTTATGCCATTGAAAGCTCGGTAATCAACACATAATCGCCATATTCCATCCTTCTTTCGTATGAGGAGCACCGGTGAAGAGTAGGGGCTGCAACTTGGCCGAATAACTCCTGTTTTGAGCATCTCTTTTACAATCCTTTCTATTTCATCCTTCTGGAGATGTGGATATTGATATGGCTGAGCATTTGCTGGAGATTTGCCTGGAAGAATCATCATACAATGATCCTGCCGACGGGTAAGAGGTAGGTTGCGTGGTTTGTCAAATATATCCAAAAATTCAGCAAGCAAAGGAAGTAGATTTGGATCTTCAAATTTGTTGGCTCTCCCTTAGTTTGTTGCTCAAGTTGTACCAAAAAGCCGCTGTATGCTTTATGCAAAACCTTCTCCATTTGTTGTGTGCAAATCGTCGTTACGTCGCCCTCACGTTTCCCGTGCAGTATCACCTGTTTCTCCTTACTGTAAAATTTTATAATTAGTTGCATAAAATTCCAAGAAATATCACCTAATGTCATCAACCATTTAATTCTGAGTATGGCCTCATGATCATCAAGAGGGAGGAGGAAGAAATCTGCAATTATCTCTTGGTCCTGCAACAACAGTTTCACCTGCGGGCACCTATGATCACACTTCAAAATCCATCCGTTGGCGACCTTAACGATAAACCTGCTACAATTCTCAATAGGTAAGTTCATATAGACAGCAACCTTACTGTTTACAAAGTTATTAGTGCTGCTCGTGTCGATGAGAACAGTGATCGATTGTTGTTTGAGAAGGCCTCCAACTTTCATCGTTTGTGGGATTGAGTAGCCAACTAGTGTATGTACCGTAACTTTGGTCGGTTGTGGCTCTTCTTCTGCATCTTCTTCTTCATGTTCAAGGCTCTCTTTTGGATGTTCAATGACCTCTTCTTCTATCGGTTCAATCATAAGAAGTCCCCCTTTACTACAGCGATGCTCACGGCTCCACGGCTCATCACAATGCCAACATAACCCTTTCGCATATCGCTCCCGAAGCTCTTCTCTTGTTAACCTCTTTGGTGTAGGGACTTGGTCAAACGTAGGGGGGGTGTCACGCCCCCCCCCCCCCCGAATATAGTTCTCATTCAAGAGGTGTGAACCTAACTCAAGATTGATAATATTATAATTCAACAAACAATCCAGGATCCAATCACACATTTGAGGTCACTAAAAAAAAACTTTCAAGTCATTCACCTCTACAATCCACAATTCACAAAACCTATGCAGTTTATAATCATACATCATGTCACTAGATGATTCTTAAAATCCAAAAGTAACTTAACTAAACCATAACTATATCATAAATCTATAAGCGCGACATTTAATGCAATCATAAAACCAACATGTACTACATGTTTATATCAGTTCACAGTTTAGACTTAACATTTCCAAAATCCTGACGTAAGAGGTACTTTTCAAATATTTACAAGATACATCAATCTAGATTTGTCATTGAGATTTCATTACACCCTAAAAGAACTTATACAACATCAACCTATCGAGTACAAAATATTTGCCCCAAAATCTTCTAGTCTTCCACTGCCTCAACCCAATTTACACATTTTAGTGTGCGATAAGCTATCTTGAAAAATTTATATAGCAACGGGGTGAGCATATAAAGCTCAGCAAATGGCTAACATATCCATAGTAAAGAGGACAGTTTTCAAACAAATGAGGTATCAAAATACAAAGCAGAGATACAAGATGAAATAGTAGCATGTTTTGTTTGAATACAGAATTACAATATCATATCGTTCGAAGCACGTTTTATTCATACAATCGAGGAAAGATAATTGGAGCATATCATTGGTATAAGGAGCATATCGATGACATATGGTAATTTCAAGGCATAACAAAGACGTAAGGAGCATTTTGGATACCATGAATGCAGAATTACGATGTCATTTCGTTCGAAGCACGTTTTGTTTATACAATCGAGGAAAGATAATTGGAGCATATCATTGGCATAAGGAGCATACGATGACATATGGTAGCTTTCAAGGTATAACAAAGTCTTATAACATTTCGGAAATATATCAAAGAACAAAACATGAATAGAAGCTCAAATGTCACATAACGATGCATTCATTTCATTCTTATCCAAAGCATGCATAGAAACATAGCCAAAGCTTTGGATATCATATCAAACACATAGAAGGTGAAGTGGGATCATAACATAATATGGTCCATCCATTTCTGAATGACCAACAAACATAAGTCTCCCACGTCTGGGAGCTCCATCCACCCACGTCTGAGTGAAGACATAGGGGGCCGGCAGAGCATCGCGGGCTCTAATCATAACTCCCTTTACCATTTCTGGCAAAGGTTCACATTTATCCCACAAACACCAGAGTACAAAGGGATAGTATGAATAATGAAATTAGCATATATTGGAAGCACATGCGGAACAACGAAATGTACATATGCCTTTCGAGTCAATACGATACAAACATAATCTTTCATAAACGTATTTAGATTTGAAAGGAAACAAAAGCAAGGGCATACAAGGATTTCAAGAAATCACATATAGCTCAATTGAAATAAGAAAGTTAGATAAATTCAATGTTCAAAGAAATGAAATTGGAAGAGGCACATATCGAAAGCAAAATGCGGAACAATGGGATGCATGTGCCGAATCATTACGATGCAAACAAGAACTTTAGATGATAGCTGCGGATATACAAATAAATAAAGGACAAAAGTCTACGGGAATTTAAGGTAATAATGTAAAGCTTAACTGAAGTAAGAGTTTTTGCCAAAATCGATTTCCAAAGGGAAGTAACAAGGAAAGCCGAAATCGACCAAAGCTCGATTCTGGCAGAATTTGATAGGAACGTTGTATGAACTATTTGGATAACCAATTATGCTCCAATTTATACAAAATAGGTGTCATTAGAAAGCTTTGTCAATCTAGTTTTAGACAAATTAAGTTTTACAAGATTTGGAATTTACAACAGGGAGTTACAGATAATTTCGTAGTGAAAGGTCTGAAAATATTAGCTCTGTTTTACTGAATCCATAGGGTCGATGAAAGCAGATGTTTCAGTTAGCAATTGTACTCCAAAAATTTCAAATCAGGTATATACAGAAAGCATTTTGAGTCTAGCTTCGAATAAATCATACTTTGTATGAATCTGAGTTCACAACAGAAAGTTATAAGTAGTTAAGCAACAAGAGGTCAGAAATTTCGGTCCCTGTTTTACAAAATCTGTAGGGTTAATTTAAACAGAAGTCTTAGTAGGCATTTAAACTCCAAATCATTAGATCTTTATATCAAAATAAATATTTTCTTGTCTAATTTCAAAGGGAACAGGTTTTTTCTAAATCAGAGTTTATTACAAAATGTTATGATCAAAACATTGCATAGAGGTCAGATTACCGAAAAATTACGGATTCATAGCTTTATATCAAAACGAAAGAAGGTCTGGTTCTCAGTTGAAATCTTTCAAATTTTGCAGAATAAAAATGGAAACAGAGATTAAGGTTACTGTGGGATTGGGTTAGAATACTTGCCTTAAAATTATTTGAATCCCAAATGTGAGAAAATTGATGAAAAACCTCAAGCTCTTCTTCTTCTTCTTCTTCTTCTCTCAAACTCACGTTGGTTGCAACTCTTCAGGTTTGTTTTCTTTAACCCTTCATCTAATTATTTAGCTTTTGGCTAATGCAAAAGTTGCAAGGTGTCATACATGCATGAAAGGGGCTAGGTGTCATCTTTAGAGCAAAGATAAGTGGCATCAACCTTAGGTTACCTAGTGACACATGTCCACTATATATATATATATATTTTTTTTTAACTTAAATCTGAATCTTCATAAATTATATCAAACTTCTAATATTTACTCTTAGGTCCCTAGCCATAAACTTTTAATATAATATAATTGAATATAAAATAATTATTAAATAATCCTTTTTTTTTTTTACAAACAAATCTTTTACTAAATTTTTAAAAATCGGGGATGTTATAGGGGGCTAAGGGCTTCAATATTACTAGTTGAGGAGTGACCCTATTCCTTCGAGCTTCATGGTTCAATTGCTCCTCTTGATGTCGTGCGAAAGAGATTGCTGCCATAAGTGTATACGGTTGTCGCGCTTTAACTTCTCCTCGGATCTCCGGCTTCAAGCCTTCAATAAAGGTTCTCAATAGCTGTTTTTGAGACCAATCATGAGTTTGATTAGATAACCTTTCAAACCTGGTTTGGTACTCCTGAATGGTAGAGGTTTATCGGATCTTTGCTAGTTGTCCGTCAATATTCTCGTAATCGGTTGGTCTGAAGCGGATCAGCAGTCCTTCTTTGAATTTTTGCCATGAAAGGACTCCATAAGTATGTTCAAACCAGTCTAACTACTGTATAGCATCCCCTTCAAGATATATAGCTGCAATTTTCACCATAGATGCATCCACGATTTTATGGTACCGAAAATATCGCTCCGCGCGCGAGATCCAACCAATTGGGTCTCCTTCTTCCCATCTAGGGAAGTCCACTTGCTAGTCATAGGTGCCCAACAAGCCAATCACGTGAGTGATGGCACGTGTGACTTGATACAGAATCTTTTTGCTTATTATATTTTGGCGTATATCACTTTATAACTATTGCATAAATGCATATATATATTGTGATGTCCTTGGATTTGTGCAATGGGAATCGGATCGTGATGAGATCACGATAATGAGATCGATTCACCTTTAAACACATATCCTAAATAATCCCGGTCATAGGTTACTCGAGAGGGACATCGTGATAACCGGATAGACTGGTGTGCTGTATACCCGTCCATATAATGGATGCAGCTGGTCTCATAGCTGCTCGTGTAGGGACACTAGGGATACAGTACAGGTGCTCATTGGAGAATGAGTTCATTGATTGATCCGCTTTCGGAATGCTGGATGGTTGATGATGCCTTATTGTCAGACAGCGATTCCGTAGTCCTAGTGGTGTATCTGGTCCTTAGACTTGAGACACCAAGGATGTCCTGTATGAGTGCTCCACTCTTTGATACCAGACTTATAGGTTTGGCTGTCCCCAGATCTAGTACAGCTGGTCATTGGGAGTGGTAGTCGACCTTACGAGGGCTATTGAGTGTCAATAGAGGATCATCCACTCTCGGCGTCTTGAGAGGAATATCCTATGTGTTCTTGCTCAGACAAATCCCTGGCCAGGGTCATTCGGGTTTAGAGAGAAAGAGTTCTCCGGGAGAATCCGATTAGAGCGAGACTCGAGTATAAACCGTATGGGTCTGACAACACCATGCTCGATATACGGTCTCTGGGATATTAGATGGATGAGGGACTATAGGTACATGGTAACTAAGGACAGACAGGTCCAATGGACTAGATTCCCCTGTATCGTCTGGGGACTACGGCGTAGTGGCCTAGTACGTCCGTAGTCGATGAGTCGAGTGAATTATTACAGAGATAATAATTCACTGAGTTAGAAGGAGTTCTGACAGGTATGACTCACGGCCAGCTCGATATTGGGCCTAGAGGGTCACACACATATGGTAGGCATTGCGATGAGTAGAGGTTCGGATATAAGATATCCGACGGAGCCCTTGACTTATTGGATGCAGATCCAATACCCACTAGGGAAGGACCCATTAGGGTTTGACACGGGATCTCTATAAATAGGAGGGATTCACAGCCTCATAGGCTAGAGTGTTTGCTTGCCTTTCCTATTCTCCTCTCCCTCTCCACCTCAGAGTAGGCCTGGAGTTTTGAGGAGCGTCGTCGCAACCCTGCTGTGTGGATCACCGCTAGAGAGGACACTTGACCTCCTTCACCCTCTCCTAAGGATCTGCAAGGAAACAGGGATATACGATCTCCCTAGGTAACACAATCTCTATACGCAGTTTTGTGTTTTGCGGATTTTTGCGCACCAATCTTCTCACGACGACGAACATCTTTTTGGGAATCGGGGATTTTCGTTTTCTTGTTCTTCCACTGCGTATATGATGTCGCCCCCCAATGATTTCCCAACAGTGGTATCCGAGCCAGGTTGTTCGTGCGAATGATTGGTTTTGAACTGCGTGTGTTGTGTTTAGGAAGAATATTGACGTCAAAATCGTTGACGCAAAAGTGAGTAAGGGCAGCAAGAGTTGCTGCCCTCGATCTGCGTGTGTGCAGCGCAGCCGAAGGCGGGCAACGTAGCGGCTGCGTCTGCAGCAGCCGGCCAGCGGCCTACTTGCAGCAGGCTTGCTGCCGGCGGGGCTGGCAACCCACGGGCAGAGGCGCCGTAGGGCAGCGGCGCTTGCCGCCGAAGGGAAGCGACGCGCGACGCCTGCCGCCGCAGGGCAGCGACGCGCGACGCTTGCCGCCGCAGCTCCCGCGGGTGAAACCCCCCCACAGGGGCGGTCGCCCGGCGGTACAGCACCGCCTGCAGAGGCAGCGGCGCCCGAAGGGGGCGCCCACTCGCAGCGGCATCGCCGCCAGCGGGCGTGCCGCCAGCAGGCGAGGGCAGTGCCCTCGCCCCGCCGCACAGGCCGCCGCCGGCAGGGTGGCGGCAGCAGCGAAAGGGGGAAAGGGTATTAGGGTTTTCTGGGCAAAAGACAGTTTTGCGCCTCGGAATTTGAGAAATTCCAGTTTCTGTCTTTTGTCCAAATTACGTAAATACCCTTAGGAATTGAAAAATTCCCTACATGTCCCTGATTTCAGAAAAATATTAATTAATTAAAAGGTTTAGTTGATTATTATTTTTATTATTATCTAGTAGTCCTACATGATGATGATTATTTATACATGTGATGTATGATGTGTGGACGGATGATCATGGACCGTGTGATGTGTGTACTTGTGATTATTATTATTGAGGTCTGCGAACCTCCATTATATTTCTCGTTTATTGTCGGGCCTGCGTGCCTATGATTAAGTTGTAATCACATGAGGAGGCGCAGCGGGAGCGTGGATGCGATAGTGGGACCCACGAGACGGACGATCGTGATGCATGGAGATGCATCAAGATGTCGACGGAACCGACGAGGACGAGATGGACGATCATAGGGCATGGAGATGCACCGTTGCACACATAGATCTTGATGTGAGTGATTAGGCCTACTGGCTCGGGCCTAATCATATTAGGTTGTGGTCCATGATCATCTGGTGTGATTGCTTATACACATACTAGATATGTATATATATTTGCATGCGATGTAGATATATATTAAATATGTATATGTGTGACATGTCATATTAGGAGACCAAATCATAGAAACATCTCTCGATAATATTAAGTCGGTAAACGTGAGGCAATTAGATTGACCCACGTGGCCTTCCATCGTTATGAGTAGGAACCGATTCCCGGTGTAGGTTGAGTTGGTCGAGTCCCTCGAGACTCACCTATATCGCGATTCGCTATCTTGCTTACGACATAGAGATCTCACCGGTGACCTGAGGGCATGGTATGCTTGGTTGAGTCCCTCGAGGGTATATCATCAAATCAGACTCATCTTGTAACGAAGGTGTTGACTTAACCGAGCATCATGGTTGGTCGAGTCCCTCGAGGCCATGGTGATTCGGAGGCCGAACAGGACGGGAATCACAAGGAGTTGTGATCGGCAAGAGTTGCTACCTTTTAGGCTTAGTGTGATTGGTCGAGTCCCTCGAGGTTACACTAAGACGCTGATTGGATCCTGATCCCCACTAGAAGTCTGCCGGAGACTTCCGTTTTACGTGCTGAGGGTGTCGCGTGACTCGATAGTAAAATAGTGGGAGCATATTAAGATAGAAGTCCATATCTTGATAGTTTATTTGTTGCAAAATCTGCATGTTATTCATTTCTGCTACATCTTTATTTTCAGAAAATGTCGCTTTCAAATCCCTTACGTGGCATACTTGATGTCAACCGCCTCACTGGTCCAAATTATACGGATTGGCTCCGTAACTTGAGAATTGTTCTCAAAGCGGAGAAAATCGTGTACGTCCTTGATACAGTGATGCCTACGCCTAAAGAAGGGGCAAGCGAGGATTCGCTACGTGAAGTACATTGATGACTCCACTCTTGCTCAGTGCTATATGTTGGGCTCTATGACTCCAGAGTTATAGAGACAACATGAAAAGATGGATGCCAGATCCATTCTCCTACATGTCCGCAAATTGTTTGAGGAACAGGGAAGGACTCAACGATATGAGATATCCAAGAGCCTTTTCCACGCTAGGATGACTGAGGGGACACCGGTTCAGAACCATGTCCTAAAGATGATTGAGTGGATAGAGAAACTCACAGGTCTAGGAATGGTCCTAGAGGATAACTTATTTGTGGACATTGTGCTTTAGTCCCTACCATATTCTTTTTCATAGTTCATAATGAATTTTAATATGAACAAGCTTGAGGTGACTCTCCCAGAGCTCCTCAATATGTTGAGGGAGGCAAGAGTACTATTAAGAAAGAGAAGCCAGTTCTCTACACTGGTGAGACCAGAAAGAAAAGGAAAGCAGAAAGGTCCCTTAAGAATGGAAAGGGCAAGGGCAAACAAGGTAAAGCATAGGTTGCTAAGAAAGACCCAACAAAGGACAAAGGCCAGTGCTTCCACTATGGTAAAGATGGGCACTGGAAGAGAAACTGCAAAGAGTACCTTGCAGAAAGGGCGAAACAAAAGCTTGATGAAGCTTCAAGTACATTCATGATCAGTCTCCATTTGTCAGAATCTTATGATAACACATGGGTATTGGATACCGGTAGTGCTTATCATATATACAATTCGTTGCAGGTTCTGGCAAGGCCTAGGAGACTAGAAAGAGGCGAGATGGACCTCAAGATGGGTAATGGAGCAAAAGTTACTGTATTAGCTGTTGGCGAGGTCGCCCTACATCTGCCTAGTGGAGCTTTTATTGTATTAGATGCATGTTATTTTGTTCCTTCTATTATCAAAAACATTATCTCCATTTCATGTTTAACAGTTAGTGGATATAAATTTGTTTTTGAGAACAATGGTTGTTCGATATTATTAGATGATAAGATCATCACGAAAGGAACATTGCATAATGGTTTATTTATGTTAGACACCACTCCACATATCATGAATGTAAATGTGTCCAAAAGGAAACGAGATGAGTTGAACAGTGCATACCTGTGGCATTGTAGGCTAGGTCACATCCATGAAAGAAGGATTCAAAAGTTGCTAAATTATGGATATCTAGATCCATTCGACTATTTGTCTTATGTAACTTGTGAGCCTTGCATTCGTGGAAAATTGACCAACTCTCCATTTAGTAGAACTGGAGAGAGAGCCACTGAGTTGTTGGAACTCATACATAGTGATGTATGTGGACCCATGTCAACTCATGCCATTGGAGGTTACTCCTACTTCATTACATTTACTGATGATTTCTTAAGGTATGGATATGTGTACTTAATTAAGTACAAGTCCGAGGCCTTTGAGAAATTCAGAGAGTATAAGAATGAGGTGGAGAACCAGACTGGAAAGAGTATCAAAACTCTTCGATCAGATCGAGGAGGTGAGTACTTAAGTACAGAGTTTACTCAGTTCCTTAAGGACCATGGGATATTATCCCAATGGACACCTCCTAACACACCTCAGCTCAATGGTGTCTCTAAAAGGAGAAATTATACTTTATTAGATATGGTACGGTCCATGATGAGTTTCGCTGACCTACCCATCTCATTCTGGGGATATGCCTTAGAAACCGCAGCTTACCTTCTGAACAGAGTTCCAACTAAGTCGGTAGTGTCTACACCATATGAGTTATGGAAAGGGAAGAAGCCTGATCTTAAGGTTGTTAAGATTTGGGGCTGCCCAGCCCACGTTAAAAGACACAACCCCGATAAGTTAGAATCAAGGACAGAGCGATGCATATTTGTGGGATACCCCAAGGAAACTTGTGGCTATTACTTCTATCATCTCGAGGACCAAAAGGTCTTTGTAGCTAAGAGAGCAGTGTTCCTAGAGAAGGAACACATTCTTGGCGGAGACAATGGGAGAATGATAGAGTTGAGTGAAGTTAGAGAACCAAGCTCAAGCACCACTCTACAGCCCGAGTCTGTTCAGGTACCTAATACACAAGTTTCAACTTTACGCAGGTCTGATAGAGTATCTCATCCTCCTGAGAGATATGTGGGACATATTAGAGGAGAGGATGCTGAGGATATTGATCCTCAGACCTACGAGGAGGCTATTATGAGTATAGACTCCGGGAAGTGGCAAGAAGCCATGAATTCTGAGATGGATTCTATGTACTCAAATAAGGTTTGGAACCTAGTTGATGCGCCCGAAGGTATTGTACCCATCGGTTGCAAATGGATCTTTAAGAAAAGGATCGGAGTAGATGGAAAGGTAGAGACCTATAAAACAAGGCTAGTGGCTAAAGGGTATCGTCAAAGGCAAGGTGTTGACTACGACGAAACATTCTCACCCGTAGCAATGCTAAAATCCATCAGAATTCTATTGGCTATTGCAGCACACTATGATTATGAGATCTGGCAGATGGATATGAAAACCGCATTCCTCAATGGGAACCTCGAGGAGGAGGTGTATATGATGCAACCTGAGGGATTCATGTCCAAGAACTGCCCAGATAAGTTGTGTAGGTTGCTTAAATCCATTTATGGACTAAAGCAAGCTTCCCGAAGTTGGAACATAAGATTTGATTAGTCAATCAGATCTTATGACTTCGTTAAGAACGAAGATGAGCCTTGTGTATACAGGAAGGTAAGTGGGAGCGCTATCACCTTTTTGGTGTTATATGTGGATGACATCCTCATCATTGGGAATGACATAGGAATGCTATCCATAGTAAAGACTTGGTTATCTAGACACTTCTCCATAAAGTACTTAGGGGAGGCATCCTATATCTTGGGGATTAGAATCTATAGAGATAGATCCAAGAGGATGCTTGGCTTGTCCCAGTCCAGGTACATAGAAACCATTGTCAAAAGATTTGGCATGGAAAATTCCAAAGGGCAAACATGAATATCATACCTTATGCCTCAGCAATAGGGTCTATCATGTATGCCATGCTATGTACTAGGCCTGATATAGCGAATGCTCTGAGTGTCACGAGCAGGTATCAGGTGGATCCAGGCTTGGAGCATTGGAAAACAGTAAAGTGTATCCTTAAGTACTTGTGAAGGACTAAGGATCTTTTACTAATATATGGAGGTAATAGCCTTAAGGTTGAAGGCTACACTAACTCATGTTTTCAGTCTGATGTCGATGATAGCAAGTCGAATTCAGGGTATGTGTACACCTTGAATAGAGGAGCAGTGTGCTGGAAGAGTTCCAAGCAAGATACCATTGCTGACTCGACCACAGAGGCGGAGTACGTTGCTGCATTAGATGCAGGAAAGGAGGGAGTCTGGATGAAGAAGTTCATCATAGATTTAGGAGTCGTGCCGAGTAACGAGGAGCCGACTTCCTTATATTGCGACAACTACGGGGCGATTACTCAAATAAGGGAACCCAGGTCTCATCAGAAGTGTTCTGAGGAGGTTCCAACTTATCAGAGAGATCGTAACCCGAGGAGATGTAGCAGTGGAAAGAGTTCCATCCGAAAATAACATTGCAGATCCACTGACAAAACCGTTGTCTCAGATTGTCTTTGAGCGTCACAGGGGTCTGATGGGGATCAGACACATAGGTGATTGGCTTTCGGTCAAGTGGGAGATTGCTAGTCATAGGTGCCCAACAAGCCAATCACATGAGTGATGGCACGTGTGACTTGATACAAAATCTTTTTGCTTATTATATTTTGGCGTATATCACTTTATTACTATTGCATAAATGCATATATATATTGTGATGTCCTTGGATTTGTGCAATGGGAATCGGATCGTGATGAGATCATGATAATGAGATCGATTCACCTTTAAACACATATCCTAAATAATCCCGGTCATAGGTTACTCGAGAGGGACATCGTGATAACCGGATAGACTGGTGTGCTGTATACCCGTCCATATGATGGATGCAGTTGGTCTCATAGCTGCTCATGTAGGGACACTAGGGATACAGTACAGGTGCTCATTGGAGAATGAGTTCACTGATTGATCCGCTTACGGAATGCTGGATGGTTGATGATGCCTTATTGTCAGACAACGATTCCGTAGTCCTAGTGGTGTATCTGGTCCTTAGACTTGAGACACCAAGGATGTCCTGTATGAGTGCTCCACTCTTTGATACCAGACTTATAGGTTTGGCTGTCCCCAGATCTAGTACAGCTGGTCATTAGGAGTGGTAGTCGACCTTACGAGCGCTATTGAGTGTCAATAGAGGATCATCCACTCTCGGCGTCTTGAGAGGAATATCCTATGTGTTCTTGCTCAGACAAATCCCTGGCCAGGGTCATTCGGGTTGAGAAAGAAAGAGTTCTCCGGGAGAATCCGATTCGAGCGAGACTCGAGTAGAAACCGTATGGGTCTGACAACACCATGCTCGATATACGGTCTTTAGGATATTAGATGGATGAGGGACTATAGGTACATGGTAACTGAGGACAGACATGTTCAATGGATTGGATTCCCCTGTATCGTCTGGGGACTACGGCGTAGTGGCCTAGTACGTCCGTAGTCGATGAGTCGAGTGAATTAATACAGAGATAATAATTCACTGAGTTAGAAGGAGTTCTGACAGCTATGACTCACGGCCAGCTCGATATTGTTCCTAGAGGGTCACAAAAATATGGTAGGCATTGCGATGAGTAGAGGTTCGTGCTAGTCATAGGTGCCCAGCAAGCCAATCACGTGAGTGATGGCACGTGTGACTTGATACAGAATCTTTTTGCTTATTATATTTTGGCGTATATCACTTTATAACTATTGCATAAATGCATATATATATTGTGATGTCCTTGGATTTGTGCAATGGGAATCGGATCGTGATGAGATCACGATAATGAGATCGTGATGAGATCACGATAATGAGATCGATTCACCTTTAAACACATATCCTAAATAATCCCGGTCATAGGTTACTCGAGAGGGACATCGTGATAACCGGATAGACTGGTGTGCTGTATACCCATCCATATGATGGATGCAGCTGGTCTCATAGCTACTCGTGTAGGGACACTAGGGATACAGTACAGGTGCTCATTGGAGAATGAGTTCACTGATTGATCCGCTTACGGAATGCTGGATGGTTGATGATGCCTTATTTTCAGACAGCGATTCCGTAGTCCTAGTGGTGTATCTGGTCCTTAGACTTGAGACACCAAGGATGTCCTGTATGAGTGCTCCACTCTTTGATACCAGACTTATAGGTTTGGCTGTCCCCAGATCTAGTAAAGCTGGTCATTGGGAGTGGTAGTCGACCTTACGAGGGCTATTGAGTGTCAATAGAGGATCATCCACTCTCAGCGTCATGAGAGGAATATCCTATGTGTTCTTGCTCAGACAAATCCCTGGCCAGGGTCATTCGGGTTGAGAGAGAAAGAGTTCTCCGGGAGAATCCGATTAGAGCGAGACTCGAGCAGAAACCGTATGGGTCTGACAACACCATGCTCGATATACGGTCTCTGGGATATTAGATGGATGAGGGACTATAGGTACATGGTAACTAAGGACAGACAGGTCCAATGGACTAGATTCCCCTGTATCGTCTTGTCACACCCCTAAAAATATCCATGATATTTAAATTTTTTTGTTTTTTTTTCGTCCCAACTAACCCAGGATCCAAACACACATTTGAGGTCACTAAGAAAACATTCAGATCAAAAATTTCACTTCTATAATCTACCAATTCATAACCCTGTGCAATTCATAAACATAGCACACATCACTCGATAATTTATATAATCTGAACTCAACTCATCAAAATAAAAACCACAATATAAATCCACAGTGGGGAAATCTATGCAATCACCACAATCATCGATTTACCATAAGTTCATATCATTACACGAATTTAATTTAACATTCCAAAACCCTATACATGAGGGATCCTTTAACTTACACAAAATCCACAGGTTTAGATTCATAGTCACATTTCATTAGATGCAAGGTAGCTTATACACAACTACATATATGCTAACAAAAGTTCTGCCCAACGTCTTCTAAACTTTCCACTGCCTCAGCCCATTCTTAACATTTAAGCAAGCGATACGCTATCCTGAAAAATTTATCAACAAATGGGGTGAGCATAAAGAGCTCAGCAAGTGACTAACATATCCATATCAAAATAGTACAATTTCCAAAGAGATGCAGTTTTCAAACACAAAGCAGAATATACGATTTCGTATACATAATATCATTAGGAGCAGAATCATAATTGTCCTTTTTAATCATACATATTTGGTTCCTGACAGATGGGGCATAGAGTAATTGGAGCATATCAGAAACAAAGGAAACATATCGGAGCTTATCAATGGCATTTAAAATGTTCCAAATCACATCAACGACATATGGAACATTACGAAGCAAAATCAACAGTGAATGAAGCATTTCAGAGCATATCAAACTCATATGTCGTACAGAAGCTCAAACGTCGTCCTTGATGTTGCAATCATATCATAACTATCCAGAGCACGAACAGAAATAACTCACCAAAACTCTGGATGTCATATCAAACATATAGAGGGTGTAGTGGGATCTCAGTCAGAATGTGATTCATCTATTTCTGAATGACCACCTGACAAAAGTCTCCCACGTCTGGGAGCTCCATCCACCCACGTCTAGGTGAAGTCAAAGGGGGCCGGCAGAGCATCGCAGGCTCTAAGCAATATCCCACAAAGCGGGACCCCACAAAGCGAGCAAATAAGCGCATACCAGAATATCCCACAAAGCGGGACCCCACAAAGCGGGCAAATCAGCGCATACCCTTTACCATTTCTGGCAAAGGTCCAGACAATCCCACACACCAGAGTACAAGAAGGCAGTTTCAACAATAAGTAGCATATAACGGAAGCACACGCGGAACAACCAAACGTACATGTGCCTTTTCAAAAGCAATGTGATGCAAGGAACAAATCTCTCACAAAAGTATTCGTTTTAGGAAAGAAATGAAAGCAAGAGTGTACAGGGATTCCAAGCAATCATAATCAACTCAATTCTAATAAGAAGATTAGATGAATTCAAGTATCCAAAGGAAATGGAACAGAATACGCGAAATCGACCAAAGCTCGATTTCGGACAGAATTCCAGTGGCACATCAAACAAATATTTCAGAATAACAATTATGCTCCAATACCCATAAGAAGACTATGGTCAAACCATATATCAATCTATATTCGGATGGAACAGATTTCATGTGAAACAGGGCTCCCAACACAGAGTTACCTCTGATTTGGTAACACAAGGTCAAAATCACAATCACTCTTTTGCAGAATTTATAGGGTCAGATTCAATAGATAATAGGGTAGGCAATTGAATTCCAAAATTTTCAAACCATATGTCAAAAGAAAGAATTTCAAGTCTAGTTTCAAATAAAATCAGTTTGGTACAATTCAGAATTTTCAACAGGGAGTTTTAGGCGTTTTAGTATCGAAAGGTCAAAAATCTTAAACTCTGTTTTACAGCGTCTATAGGCTCTTTTGAAACAAATTTTTGGGTAAGTATTCGGTGTCCAAAATCTACAAAATTGGTGTCAAAAGAAATACATACGAGTCTAATTTCAAACAAAAATAGTTCCTGCCTGAGTCCTCATTCTGTACTATAACTTATAGCTAAAATAGTGCTTAGGGGTCAGTTTACCGAAAAACTTTCAGAATCCATGGTTTTATGTCCAAGGAGAGACATATCAGTTTCTAAATAGAAATCTTCCAATTTATTTTGAATCAACATAAAAACAGAGTCTAATACTTCTGTAGGATGGGGTTAGAACACTTGCCTTTGCAAATTTTGACCCGAAGTGACAAGATTAAAGCAAGAACCCTAAAAGCCCCAATTTTCTTTCTCTTCTTCTTCTTCTTCTTCTTCTTCTTCTTCTTCTTCTTCTTTCTTTCTTTCTTTCCCTGATCACCCACGAGCTGCCTCCTCTGCTTCCTTAACAACGAAGGCAGAGAAGCTTAAGCGGTGGAATTTGTCATTTGGTGCATTTTGCAGTTTAGTCCTTGTTTTTATCATATTCACGATTAGGTCCTTAGGGTTTACATATAGGTCCTCAGATTCTTTCTTTTTCTTTTTTTTTTTTTTGAACAGATCTCCCAAATCTTAAAAATAAGTTACCTCTGATTCATACTCTATTTCTTTTGTCAATTAAAATAGATGCTTACATTATCACCAAAAATTTATACGAACATTCGGAAATGAGGGGTGTTACACTCTCCCCCCCTTAAAATAAATATTTAGTCCCCTAATTTATCGTACCTCTATTCGATGAAAAGACGAGGATACACCTTTTTCATTTCCTCTTCTAGCTCCCAAGTTGTCTCTTCTCCAGAATGATGTCTCCAATTTACTTGAACCAGTGGGACGACCCGATTCCTTAGGACTTTTTCTTTCTTATCAATAATCTGAATAGGCTCTTCCACATAGGATAAATCTTTATCGAACTCCACCAGCTCATACTTAATGATGTGAGAAGGGTCATACATATACTTTCTAATCATCGAGACATGAAATATATCATGGACATGGCTCAATGCTGGTGGTAAGGCAATCCTGTAAGCGACAGAACCAACCCTCTCAAGAACCTCAAAAGGTCCAATAAATCTTGGGCTTAACTTTCCTTTCTTCCCAAACCTTATAATGCCTTTGGAAGGGGAAACTTTTAAGAATACAAAATCTCCGATTTCAAACTCAATATCTCGTCTCCTATTATCGGCATAACTCTTTTGACGACTCTGAGCAGCTTTTAACCTTTTCCTTATAACTTGAATTTTCTCGGTAGTTTCTTGTACCTTGTCCGGTGCTAACAACTTTCTGTCCCCAACTTCCTCCCAACATATAGGTGTTATGCACTTTCGCCCATATAAAGCTTCATAAGGAGCCATCTGAATACTTGAATGATAACTATTGTTATACGTGAACTCAACAAGTGAAATATCCTTATCCCATTCACCATTCCAATCCATAACATAGGCTCTAAGCAAATCCTCAAGTGTTTGAATTGTTCTTTCTGACTGACCATCAGTCTGAGGATGATATGCAGTACTAAACTTAACTTTAGTGCCCATAGATTCCTGTAATCTTCTCCAGAATCTAGAGAGAAATCTGGAGTCTCTATCAGAGATGATCTCCTTTGGAATACCATGAAGTCTTACTATTTCATTAACATATAAATCTGCAAGTCTATCAAGCAAATAAGTCATATTAATCGGAAGGAAATGTGCAGATTTTGTTAACCTATCAATGATAACCCAAATAGCATCATGCTTCCTCGAGGTTCTGGGTAGTCCCGAAAAAAGTCCATAGTAATACATTCCCATTTCCATTCAGGAATAACTAAAGGTTGCAGTAACCCTCCAGGTCTTTGGTGTTCTACTTTGATTTGCTGACACGTCAAACATTTTGAAACATATATTGCAATTTCCTTCTTCATGCCTTCCCACCAATAATGACTTTGAAGATCTCTATACATCTTAGTGCTCCCAGGGTGTAGGGTGTACTTTGAAGTATGACTTTCAATTAGGATTTGATTCTTGATATCTAGTTCATTTGGTACACATACTCTCTCCCCAAATCTCAATAGGCCATCCTTTGAAATTTGAAATTGTGGCTTCAATTCCTTTTCTACTTCACTCCTCAAGTAGATTAAGTGTGGATCTCGTAATTGTCCCTCCTTAATTTGTTGCATAAGATCAGACTGCACTTGAATGGAGGCCATCAAAATCATCGAGTCTTGCTCTTTCCTCAAAGCTTTCAAATCAAAATTTTCTTCTATTAGCTTCCATTGCTTCACGACCAGACTAGCCATAAAACTTGTAGATTTTCTACCAAGTGCATCAGCTACAACATTGGCCTTGCCCGGGTGATAACGGATGGCACAATCATAATCCTTCAGAAGTTCTATCCATCTTCGCTGCCTCATGTTTAACTCTTTCTGAGTGAAAATATATTTTAAACTCTTGTGATCAGTGAAGATTTCAAACTGTCGACCATACAAATAATGTCTCCAGATCTTTAGAGCAAAAATGATTGCTGCTAATTCCAAATCATGAGTTGGATAATTCAATTCATAACCTTTAAGTTGCCTAGAAGCATAAGCAATTACTCTCCCTTCCTACATCAAAACACATCCTAGGCCCTTTCTTGAAGCATCAGTATAAACTACAAATCCCTCACTACCACTTGGAATAGTGAGAATAGGGGCACTAGTCAATCTTCTTTTTAACTCTTGAAAGCTTTGCTCACAATCATCGCCCCATACAAATTTCATATTCTTCTTAGTGAGTTTGGTGAGAGGTTGAGCAATTCGAGAAAATCCCTCCACAAATCTCCTGTAATAACCTGCCATGCCCAAGAAACTTCTAACCTCTGTTACATTTGTTGGTACTTCCCATTCAACTACAGCTTCTATTTTCCTTGGATCAACAGATATACCCTTCCCTGAAATCACATGGCCTAAGAAAGCAACTTCATTCAACCAAAATTCACATTTGCTGAACTTCGCATACAACTTATTTTCTCTTAGTATGGACAACACATCTCTCAAGTGTTCCTCATGCTCCTAGTTACTCTTTGAATACACCAATATGTCATCAATAAATACAATTACACAGATATCCAAGAGCGGTTGAAATATCCTATTCATTAGTTCCATAAAAGCTGCAGGGGCATTTGTCAAACCAAACGGCATCACCAAGAATTCATAATGACCATATCGAGTTCTGAAAGCTGTTTTTGAAATATCCTCCTCCTTGATCTTTAACTGATATTAACCTGACCTCAGGTCAATCTTAGAGAATACTTGTGCACCCTGCAGTTGATCAAACAAATCATCAATTCTAGGTATGGGATATTTGTTTTTGATGGTCACCTGATTCAACTGTCTATAATCAATACAAAGCCTCAATGTTCCATCCTTCTTCTTCACTAATAGTACCGGAGCACCCTATGGGGACACACTGGGTCGTATGAAACCCTTATCTAATAATTCTTATATTTGCTTCTTTAATTCTTCTAGCTCAAGTGGTGCCATTCTGTAGGGAGGCTTAGATATTGGGGTGGTACTGGGGACTAGATCAATAGCAAATTCACCCTCTCTATCTAGAGGTAAACCAGGCAAGTCGTCTGGAAATACATCAGGGAATTCTTTGACCACTGAAATTTCATCTAGGTGGGTTTCCTAATTTGAATGCTCCTTTACACACACCACATAACAAAAACAACCTTTCTGCATAAGATGATAAGCTTGAAGTGCGGATATTAAGCAAGGAGGCAAATCATGCTTAATGCCCTCAAAGAAAAATATAGGCTGATCTGGTATGCAGAAAGTAATTATTTTTTTGTAACAATCAATACTAGCGTGATGAGAAGATAACCAATCCATGCCGAGTATAATATCAAAGCCCTGGATCTCTAGGAGAATCAAATCAGCAAGGAATTCGTGGTCTCCAATAGAGATCAAACAAGATGGGTAGACCAAGTTTGTTGCCAATGAATCTCTAACAGCAGTTGTTACATATAACATATAATCCAGGGGTTTAGGTGGAATATCCAAGTGACCAGCAAAGTATTTTGAAACAAACGATAAGTTGGAGCCGGGATCAAACAAAACTTTTGCATTTCTTTTAGAAACATGAAGAATACCTTCCACCACTGATTTAGAAGCTCTAGAATCTTGTTCAGTGATAGCGTATACTCTAGCATGGGCTGAGGGTCTAGGAGACAGTGGCTCTCGTTTCCTATTCAGTGGGCAATCTTTTATTTGATGACCTAGCTTTCCACAATTAAAACATGCTCCAGTCACCCGAAAACACCGACTTGTCTCATGATTTAATCCGCATTTTTCACATAACTGAGTCCTCCCCCATGGTTTCCTTTTCTCAAATCCAGATGTCTTAAACCTCTTGTTACTATCTTCGTATTCATTTTCTCTTCTGCTTTTGCTAGTAAATTTGTCCCTTTGGTTCTTGCCAATGATTTCTTGAATTTCCTCCATGTCTCTTTCAATTTTCAAAGCTCTTTCTACCGTATCAGCTTATGTTTGTAATTTTAAAGCTGACATTCGGCTTCTTATCGCCGGCCGTAATCCCCTTTCAAACCTTCTTGCCTTTCTAGATTCATCATCAGTCATATGCGTGGCAAACCTGGAGAGCTCAGTAAATTTAGATTCATACTTTGTAACCGTCATACTTCCCTGGATAAGATTCAAGAACTCCAATTCTTTTTGCTCTCTCATGCAATCTGGAAAATATTTGTCATAAAACTTTTCTTGGAATAACTTCCATGTCATTGGCTCATGTTTGATTTCAGACATCCTCTTAATCATTCTCCACCAGTGTTCAGCTTCTCCTTCCAGCATAAAGGTGGCAAGAAAAACCTTTCGTTCATCAGAGTAACTTAAGGCATCAAATATTTTCTCTATCTGCATCATCCAACGTTCCGCCACCATTGGATCGGACTCACCACTGAAACTGGGAGGACTAAGCTTCTTAAACTGTCCAATTCCCAACCCCGTCTGGTTTGATGTCTCTGTCCCATCATTATTTCCTTGTTGGACAGGTTGTTGTTGTTGTTGCATCACTTGTGCCATAGTCTCCAAAGTCCGCATAATACCACTCAATTGATCAGCAGTAGATGCAACAGGAGAACCAAATGATCTCGTCATCCTCGCTTCCTAAAACATCAAAAGAACATTTTCTTTGATCAATCTCTAACGACAGTCAATAAACCTCAAATAAAGATAATATTCTTAGTGATTCTCAAATCAGGCTCTGATACCACCTCTGTCACACCCCTAAAAATATCCATGATATTTAAATTTTTTTTTTTTTTTTTCGTCCCAACTAACCCAGGATCCAAACACACATTTGAGGTCACTAAGAAAACATTCAGATCAAAAATTTCACTTCTATAATCTACCAATTCATAACCCTGTGCAATTCATAAACATAGCACACATCACTCGATAATTTATACAATCTGAACTCAACTCATCAAAATAAAAACCACAATATAAATCCACAGTGGGGAAATCTATGCAGTCACCACAATCATCGATTTACCATAAGTTCATATCATTACACGAATTTAATTTAACATTCCAAAACCCTATACATGAGGGATCCTTTAACTTACACAAAATCCACAGGTTTAGATTCATAGTCACATTTCATTAGATGCAAGGTAGCTTATACACAACTACATATATGCTAACAAAAGTTCTGCCCAACGTCTTCTAAACTTTCCACTGCCTCAGCCCATTATTAACATTTAAGCAAGCGATACGCTATCCTGAAAAATTTATTAGCAAATGGGGTGAGCATAAAGAGCTCAGCAAGTGACTAACATATCCATATCAAAATAGTACAATTTCCAAAGAGATGCAGTTTTCAAACACAAAGCAGAATATACGATTTCGTATACATAATATCATTAGGAGCAGAATCATAATTGTCCTTTTTAATCATACATATTTGGTTCCTGACAGATGGGGCATAGAGTAATTGGAGCATATCAGAAACAAAGGAAACATATCGGAGCTTATCAATGGGATTTAAAATGTTCCGAATCACATCAACGACATATGGAACATTACGAAGCAAAATCAACAGTGAATGAAGCATTTCAGAGCATATCAAACTCATATGTCGTACAGAAGCTCAAACGTCGTCCTTGACGTTGCAATCATATCATAATTATCCAGAGCACGAACAGAAATAACTCACCAAAACTCTGGATGTCATATCAAACATATAGAGGGTGTAGTGGGATCTCAGTCAGAATGTGATTCATCCATTTCTGAATGACCACCTGACAAAAGTCTCCCACGTCTGGGAGCTCCATCCACCCACGTCTAGGTGAAGTCAAAGGGGGCCGGCAGAGCATCGCAGGCTCTAAGCAATATCCCACAAAGCGGGACCCCACAAAGCGGGCAAATAAGCGCATACCAGAATATCCCACAAAGCGGGACCCCACAAAGCGGGCAAATCAGCGCATACCCTTTACCATTTCTGGCAAAGGTCCAGACAATCCCACACACCAGAGTACAAGAAGGCAGTTTCAACAATAAGTAGCATATAACGGAAGCACACGCGGAACAACCAAACGTACATGTGCCTTTTCAAAAGCAATGTGATGCAAGGAACAAATCTCTCACAAAAGTATTCGTTTTAGGAAAGAAATGAAAGCAAGAGTGTACAGGGATTCCAAGCAATCATAATCAACTCAATTCTAATAAGAAGATTAGACGAATTCAAGTATCCAAAGGAAATGGAACAGAATACGCGAAATCGACCAAAGCTCGATTTCGGACAGAATTCCAGTGGCCCATCAAACAAATATTTCAGAATAACAATTATGCTCCAATACCCATAAGAAGACTATGGTCAAACCATATATCAATCTATATTCGGATGGAACAGATTTCATGTGAAACAGGGCTCCCAACACAGAGTTACCTCTGATTTGGTAACACAAGGTCAAAATCACAATCACTCTTTTGCAGAATTTATAGGGTCGGATTCAACAGATAATAGGGTAGGCAATTGAATTCCAAAATTTTCAAACCATATGTCAAAAGAAAGATTTTCAAGTCTAGTTTCAAATAAAATCAGTTTGGTACAATTCAGAATTTTCAACAGGGAGTTTTAGGCGTTTTAGTATCGAAAGGTCAAAAATCTTAAACTCTGTTTTACAGCGTCTATAGGCTCTTTTGAAACAAATTTTTGGGTAAGTATTCGGTGTCCAAAATCTGCAAAATCGGTGTCAAAAGAAATATATACGAGTCTAATTTCAAACAAAACTAGTTCCTGCCTGAATCCTCATTCTGTACTATAACTTATAGCTGAAACAGTGCTTAGGGGTCAGTTTACCGAAAAACTTTCAGAATCCATGGTTTTATGTCCAAGGAGAGACATATCAGTTTCTAAATAGAAATCTTCCAATTTATTTTGAATCAACATAAAAACAGAGTCTAATACTTCTGTAGGATGAGGTTAGAATACTTGCCTTTGCAAATTTTGACCCGAAGTGACAAGATTAAAGCAAGAACCCTAAAAGCCCCAATTTTCTTTCTCTTCTTCTTCTTCTTCTTCTTCTTCTTCTTCTTCTTTCTTTCTTTCTTTCCCTAATCACCCACGAGCTGCCTCCTCTGCTTCCTTAACAACGAAGGCAGAGAAGCTTAAGCGGTGGAATTTGTCATTTGGTGCATTTTGCAGTTTAGTCCTTGTTTTTATCATATTCATGATTAGGTCCTTAGGGTTTACATATAGGTCCTCAGATTCTTTCTTTTTTTTTTTTTTTTTTTTGAACAGATCTCCCAAATCTTAAAAATAAGTTACCTCTGATTCATACTCTATTTCTTTTGTCAATTAAAATAGATGTTTACATTATCACCAAAAATTTATACGAACATTCGGAAATGAGGGGTGTTACACGTCTGGGGACTACGGCGTAGTGGCCTAGTACGTCCGTAGTCGATGAGTCGAGTGAATTATTACAGAGAAAATAATTCACTGAGTTAGAAGGAGTTCTGACAGGTATGACTCACGGCCAACTCGATATTGGGCCTAGAGGGTCACACACATATGGTAGGCATTGCGATGAGTAGAGGTTCGGATATGAGATATCCGACGGAACCCTTATCTTATTGGATGCAGATCCAATACCCACTAGGGAAGGACCCATTAGGGTTTGAAACGGGATCTCTATAAATAGGAGGGATCCACAGCCTCATAGGCTAGAGTCTTTGTTTGCCTTTCCTATTCTCCTCTCCCTCTCCACCTCAGAGTAGGCCTGGAGTTTTGAGGAGCTTCGTCGCAACCCTGCTGTGTGGATCACCGCTAGAGAGGAGGACGCTTGACCTCCTTCACCCTCTCCTAAGGATCTGCAAGGAAACAGGGATATACGATCTCCCTAGGTAACACAATCTCTATACGCAGTTTTGTGTTTTGCGGATTTTTGCGCACCAATCTTCGCACGACGACGAACATCTTTTTGGGAATCGGGGATTTTGTTTTCTTGTTCTTCCGCGGCGCATTTGATGTCGCCCCCATAATGATTTCCCAACAGTGGTATCAGAGCCAGGTTGTTCGTGCGAATGATTGGTTTTGAACTGCGTGTATTGTGTTTAGGAAGAATTTTGACGTCAAAATCGTTGACGCAAAAGCGAGGAAGGGCAGCAACAGTTGCTGCCCTCGATCTGCATGCCTGCAGCCACCTGAAGCCGCAGCCGCAGCCAGGCAGCACAGCGCCGGCGCATGCGCAAGCGCTGCGCCTGCAGTAGCCGGCCGACGGTCTGCTTGCAGCAGGCTTGCTGCTGGCGGGGCTGGCAGCCCACGGGTAGAGGCTCCGCAGGGCAGCGACGCCTGCCGCCGTTGCTCCCGCGGGCGAAACCCCCCCCACAAGGGCGGTCGCCCGGCGGGACAGCACCGCCTGCAGAGGCAGCGGCGCCTGAAGGGGGGCGCCCACCCGCAGCGGCATCGCCGCCAGCGGGCGTGCCGCCTGTAGGCGAGGGCAGTGCCCTCGCCCCGCCGCACAGGCCGCCGCCGGCAGGGTGGCGGCGACGGCAGCAGCGAAAAGGGGAAAGAGCATTAGGGTTTTATGTGAAAAAGACAATTTTGCCCCTCGGAATTTGAGAAATTCCAGTTTCTGTCTTTTGTCCAAATTACGAAAATACCCTTAGGAATTAAGAAATTCCCTACATGTCCCTGATTTCAGAAAAATATTAATTAATTAAAAGGTTTAGTTGATTATTATTTTTATTATTATCTAGTAGTCCTACATGATGATGATTATTTATACATGTGATGTATGATGTGTGGACGGATGATCATGGACCGTGTGATGTGTGTACTTATGATTATTATTATTGAGGTCTGCGAACCTCCATTATATTTCTCGTTTATTGTCGGGCCTACGTGCCTATGATTAAGTTGTAATCACACGAGGAGGCGCAGCGGGAGCGTGGATGCGATAGCGGGACCCACGAGACGGACGATCGTGATGCTTGGAGATGCATCAAGATGTCGACGGAACCGATGAGGACGAGATGGACGATCACAGGGCATGGAGATGCACCGTTGCACACATAGATCTTGATGTGAGTGATTAGGCCTACTGTCTCGGGCCTAATCATATTAGGTTGTGGTCCATGATCCTCTGGTATGATTGTTTATACACGTACTAGATATGTATATATATTTGCATGCGATGTAGATATATATTAAATATGTATATGTGTGACATGTCATATTAGGAGACCAAATTATAGAAACATCTCTCGATAATATTAAGTCGGTAAACGTGAGGCAATTAGATTGACCCACGTGGCCTTCCATCGTTATGAGTAGGAACCGATTCCCGGTGTAGGTTGAGTTGGTCGAGTCCCTCGAGACTCACCTATATCGCGATTCGCTATCTTGCTTACGACATAGAGATGTCACCAGTGACCTGAGGGCATGGTATGTTTGGTCGAGTCCCTCGAGGGTATATCATCAAATCAGACTCATCTTGTAACGAAGGTGTTGACTTAACCGAGCATCATGGTTGGTCGAGTCCCTCGAGGCCATGGTGATTCGGAGGCCGAACAGGACGGGAATCACAAGGAGTTGTGATCGGCAAGAGTTGCCTACCTTTTAGGCTTAGTGTGATTGGTCGAGTCCCTCGAGGTTACACTAAGACGCTGATTGGATCCTGATCACCACTAGAAGTCTTCCGGAGACTTCCGTTTCACGTGCTGAGGTTGTCGCGTGACTCGATAGTAAAATAGTGGGAGCATATTAAGATAGAAGTCCATATCTTGATAGTTTATTTCTTGCAAAATCTGCATGTTATACATTTCTGCTACATCTTTATCTTCAGAAAATGTCGCTTTCAAATCCCTTACGTGGCATACTTGATGTCAACCACCTCACTGGTCCAAATTATACGGATTGGCTCCGTAACTTGAGAATTGTTCTCACAGCGGAGAAAATCGTGTACGTCCTTGATACAGTGATGCCTACGCCCGAAGAAGGGGCAAGCGAGGATGAGATCGCTCGCTACGTGAAGTACATTGATGACTCCACTCTTGCTCAGTGCTATATGTTGGGCTCTATGACTCCAGAGTTACAGAGACAACATGAAAAGATGGATGCCAGATCCATTCTCCTACATGTCCGTAAATTGTTTGAGGAACAGGGAAGGACTCAACGATATGAGATATCCAAGAGCCTTTTCCGCGCTAGGATGACTGAGGGGACACCGGTTCAGAACCATGTCCGAAAGATGATTGAGTGGATGGAGAAACTCATAGGTCTAGGAATGGTCCTAGAGGATAACTTGTGTGTGGACATTGTGCTTCAGTCCCTACCAGATTCCTTTTCACAGTTCATAATGAATTTTAATATGAACAAGCTTGAGGTGACTCTCCCAGAGCTCCTCAATATGTTGAGGGAGGCAGAGAGTACTATTAAGAAAGAGAAGCCAGTTCTCTACACTAGTGAGACCAGAAAGAAAAGGAATGCAGAAAGGTCCCTTAAGAAGGGAAAGGGCAAGGGCAAACAAGGTAAAGCAAAGGTTGCTAAAAAAGACCCAACAAAGGACAAAGGCCAGTGCTTCCACTGTGGTAAAGATGGGCACTGGAAGAGAAACTGCAAATAGTACCTTGCAGAAAGGGCGAAATAAAAGCTTGATGAAGCTTCAGGTACATTCATGATCAATCTCCAATTGTTAGATTTTTGTGATAGTGCATTGGTATTGGATACCAATATTGCTTATCACATCTACAATTTATTGTAAATTCTAGCAAAGCTAAGGGGAGATTGACGAGTGGAATATTGCATAAAGGTTTGTTTATGCAAGACACTACTCCACATATCATGAATGTAAGTGTCTAAGAGGAAACGAGATGAGGTGAACAGTGCATACCTGTGGCATTGTAGGCTAGGTCACATCCATGAAAGAATGATTCAAAAGTTGCTAAATGATGGATATCTAGATCCATTCGACTACGTGTCATATGCAACTTGTGAACCTTGCATTCGTGGAAAATTGACCAAACTCTCCATTTAGTGGAACTGGAGAGAGAGCCACTGAGTTGTTGGAACTCATACATAGTGATGTATGTGGACCCATGTCAACTCATGCCATTGGAGGTTACTCCTACTTCATTACATTTACTAATGATTTCTCAAGGTATGGATATATGTACTTAATGAAGTACAAGTCCGAGGCCTTTGAGAAATTCAGAGAGTATAAGAATGAGGTGGAGAACCAGACTGGAAAGAGTATCAAAACTCTTCGATCAGATCGAGGAGGTGAGTACTTAAGTATAGAGTTTACTCAGTTCCTCAAGGACCATGGGATATTATCCCAATGGACACCTCCTTACACACCTCAGCTCAATGGTGTCTCTAAAAGGAGAAATCGTACATTATTAGATATGGTACGGTCCATGATGAGTTTTGCTGACCTACCCATCTCATTCTGGGGATATGCCTTAGAAACCACAGCTTCCCTTCTGAACAGAGTTCCAACTAAGTCGGTAGTGTCTACACCATATGAGATATGGAAAGGGAAGAAGCCTGATCTTAAGGTTGTGAAGATTTGGGGCTGCCCTGCCCACGTTAAAAGACACAACCCCGATAAGTTAGAATCAAGGACAGAGCGATGCATATTTGTGGGATACCCCAAGGAAACTTGTGGGTATTACTTCTATCATCTCGAGGACCAAAAGGTCTTTGTAGCTAAGAGAGCAGTGTTCCTTAAGAAGGAACACATTCTTGACGGAGACAGTGGGAGAATGATAGAGTTGAGCGAAGTTAGAGAACCAAGCTCAAGCACCACTCTACAGCCCGAGTCTGTTCAGGTACCTAATACACAAGTTTCAACTTTACGCAGGTCTGATAGAGTATCTCATCCTCTTGAGAGATATGTGGGACATATTAGAGGAGAGGATGCTGAGGATATCGATCCTCAGACCTACGAGGAGGCTATTATGAGTATAGACTCCGGGAAGTGGCAAGAAGCCATGAATTCTGAGATGGATTCTATGTACTCCAATAAGGTTTAGAACCTAGTTGATGCGCCCGAAGGTATTGTACCCATCGGTTGCAAATGGATCTTTAAGAAAAAAGATCGGAGTAGATGGAAAGGTAGAGACCTATAAAGCAAGGCTAGTGGCTAAAGGGTATCGTCAAAGGCAAGGTGTTGACTACGACGAAACCTTCTCACCCGTAGCAATGCTAAAATCCATCAGAATTCTATTGGCTATTGCAGCACACTATGATTATGAGATCTGGCAGATGGATGTGAAAACTGCATTCCTCAACGGGAACCTCGAGGAGGAGGTGTATATGATGCAACCTGAGGGATTCATGTCCAAGAACTGCCCAGATAAGGTGTGTTGGTTGCTTAGATCCATTTATGGACTAAAGCAAGCTTCCCGAAGTTGGAACATAAGATTTGATGAGTCAATCAGATCTTATGACTTCGTTAAGAACGAAGATGAGCCTTGTGTGTACAGGAAGGTAAGAGGGAGCGCTATCACCTTTTTTGGTGTTATATGTGGATGACATCCTCATCATTGGGAATGACATAGGAATGCTATCCATAGTAAAGACTTGGTTATCTAGACACTTCTCCATAAAGTACTTAGGGGAGGCATCCTATATCTTGGGGATTAGAATCTATAGAGATAGATCCAAGAGGATGCTTGGCTTGTCCCAGTCCAGGTACATAGAAACCATTGTCAAAAAGGATTGGCATGGAAAATTCCAAAGGGCAAACATGAATATGATACCTTATGCCTCAGCAATAGGGTCTATCATGTATGCCATGCTATGTACTAGGCCTGATATAGCGCATACTCTGAGTGTCACGAGCAGGTATCAGGCGGATCCAGGCTTGGAGCACTGGAAAGCAGTAAAGTGTATCCTTAAGTACTTGAGAAGGACTAAGGATCTTTTACTAGGAGGAGCAGTGTGCTGGAAGAGTTCCAAGCAAGATATCACTGCTGAATCGACCACAAAGGCGGAGTACATTGCTGCATTAGATGCACCAAAGGAGGGAGTCTGGGTGAAGAAGTTCATCACAGATTTGGGAGTCGATACAGATAGCGACAAGTCGACTTCCTTATATTGCGACAACTATGAGGTGATTACTCAAATAAGGGAACCCGGGTCTCATCAGAAGTGTTCTGAGGAGGTTCCAGCTTATAAGAGAGATCGTAACCCGAGGAGATGTAGTAGTGGAAAGAGTTCCATCCGAAGATAACATTGCAGATCCACTGACAAAGCCGTTGTCTCAGATTGTCTTTGAGCGTCACAAGAGTCTAATGGGGATCAGACACATAGGTGATTGGCTTTAGGTCAAGTGGGAGATTGCTAGTCATAGGTGCCTAGCAAGCCAATCACGTGAGTGATGGCACGTGTGACTTGATACAGAATCTTTTTGCTTATTATATTTTGGCGTATATCACTTTATAACTATTGCATAAATGCATATATATATTGTGATGTCCTTGGATTTGTGCAATGGGAATCGGATCGTGATGAGATCACGATAATGAGATCGATTCACTTTTAAGGCACCCAAAAGAAAATGGGTACCAAAAAATAATCCCTTCTTTTAAGGCACTCAAGACATATGACTGGAGATCCATCTCATTCCTCTATGCTCACTAGCAAAGAAGAAGGGTACATCACTTTCGGAGACAACAACCAAGGCAAAATCATTGGCAAGGGAACCATAGGTAACAAATTAAATTTTTCTATTGATGATGTCTTACTAGTTGATGGATTGAAACATAATCTCTTGAGTGTTAGTCAATTATGCGATAAAGATTATATCGTTAGATTTGAATCAAATGTGTGTATTATTGAAAAACCAAACCATAACATAGTCTACCCCAAGTATTTTTGGGCCGAAGCCGTAAATACGGCTTGCTATATCATGAATAGGGTCCTAATAAGACCATCCCTATCAAAAACTCCCTATGAATTATGGAATAACAAAAAACCAAATATTTCCTATTTTAAAGTTTTCGGTTGTAAATGCTTTATTTTGAATGAAAGGGATGCCTTAGGAAAATTTGATGCTAAATCCGATGAAGGCATCTTTCTTGGTTACTCTTCCGTTTCTAAGGCTTTTCGGGTTTTTAACAAAAGAACCTTAGTAATAGAAGAGTCTATTCATATAGTTTTTAATGAAATTTCTAATTTAAAGAAAAATGATTTTGATGATGTTCTTGGTTTTGATAATTTGAATTTAAATGAACCCCCTCCTCAAAATAGCAACTTGGATGCACCTTCTTCCGAAATTTCCTTACCCAAGGAATGGAAATATATAGATGCTCATCCAAAGGAGCTAATTATAGGAGATACATCAAAAGGGGTTCAAACTCGTTCCTCTTTCAAGAATTTTTGTGCTAACGCCGCCTTCCTTTCTCAAATCGAACCTAAATGCATTGACGAGGCCATAAAAGATGATTTTTGGGTTATTGCAATGCAAGAGGAATTGAATCAATTTGAGAGGAATAAGGTATGGAAGCTTGTTCCTAGACCTAGTGACCATTTAGTCATTGGTACTAACTGGGTCTTTAGAAACAAGCAAGACGAAAATGGTATCATGGTTAGAAACAAGGCTAGATTAGTGGCCAAAGGTTTCGACCAAGAAGAAGGTATCGATTACGAAGAAACATTCACTCCCGTGGCTCGATTAGAAGCCATAAGGATGCTCCTTACCTATGCTAGTAGTAATAATTTTAAACTATTTCAAATGGATGTCAAAAGTGCCTTCTTGAATGGTTTTATTTCTGAAGAAGTATATGTCGAACAACCTCCCAGATTTGAAAATTCTCTTCTTCCTAATCATATATTCAAATTGACTAAGGCTCTCTATGGCTTGAAACAAGCTCCTAGAGCTTGGTATGAAAGGCTTAGTTCCTTTCTTATTTTAAAAAATTTTACCAAAGGCAAGGTTGATTCTACATTGTTTATTAAATATTTTGAAAATAATTTTCTTATTGTGCAAATTTATGTTGACGATATTATTTTTGGCTCTTCGGATGAATCACTATGTGAATCATTTTCCAAATGTATGAGTCATGAATTTGAAATGAGTTTAATGGGTGAATTAACTTTCTTTTTAGGATTACAAATCAAACAACTTAGGGATGGTATATTTCTTAACCAATCTAAATATACATTAGAATTATTAAAATAATTTAACATGGATAATTCAAAAGCAATAAACACCCCTATGAGTACTGCGACTAAGTTAGATATGGATAAAAATAGTGAAAATTTCGTTCAAAAAACATATAGGGGAATAATAGGTAGTCTACTCTACCTCACCGCGACTAGACCGGATATTATGTTTAGTGTAGGACTTTGTGCTAGGTTTCAATCAAATCCTAAATTATCTCATCTTAAAAGTGTTAAAAAAATATTTAGGTATCTTTTAAGGAACTCCAAATCTAGGATTGTGGTATCCAAAATCTGAAAAATTCGATTTAATAGCTTATGCAGATGCCGATTTTGGCGGATGCAGGATAGATAGAAAAAGTACATCCGGAACATGCCAATTTTTAGGATATGCACTTGTTTCTTGGACTTCCAAGAAATAAAATTCAGTTGCACTATCTACGGCGGAAGCTGAGTACATTGCTGCAAGTGCATGCTGTGCACAAGTTATTTGGATGAAAAATACATTAGAAGACTATGGAATTCACTTTAAAAATATTCCCATAAAATGTGATAATACTAGTGCCATATGTCTTACTAAAAATCCAATTCAGCACTCTAGAACTAAGCACATCGACGTTAGGCATCATTTTATACGCGATCATGTCCTTAACAATGATGTTCTAGAATTCATTGACACAAAGCATCAATTAGCAGATATATTTACAAAAGCTTTGAATGAAGACCAATTTGAATTCATTAGAAGGGAATTAGGTATGTTAAATTGTCCCTAAGAATAAACTTGTTTGAATGGATTTTCCGTAAAGATTTTCATCCTCTCTCCGTTCTTCGGTGAATCTAATCTTTCTCTTTCGATTCTAAATGACATGTTAAATTATCTTATCCTATCTTTGAGTCAAACACCGCTCCCATCTGATCAAGATTAATGATTTTATGATATTTTATGAATCTCGAAATTGATTTTGATGACTTGATTATGAGTTTCAAGTTGACAATTTGAATTTGAATGAGTTTGTATTCGAATTATGATCTTGACTTATTGGAGTTTCTACTTGAAAATTTTTTTTAATCACAATCTCTTCCTTGTACACCTACAATTTTTGTTATTTATAGAAAGAAGAGATTTGATAAAATGGATGAGTGCTGAATTTTCCGTTATGATGAACTTGTTAGAACCCTTGCAGATTCTAAACTTGGGGTTGATCTCTTTAGGGGATCGGCCTCCTTGGAACTCTATAGGGGTTCCTCCCTCCAAGTTGCTGCTCAAAAGCTGCAAAAAAGATTCATCTATTGCTTATGAAAAGAGAAGGAATACATGGCCATTTATAGGGCTTCTAAACCCTAACTCCTAATAGGACTCCGTAATAGGACTCCTACTTAAGACTCTTACTTCTAACCAACTCCTAATATGACTCCTAGTCAAGACTCCTATTCCCTTACAACTCCTAATTATTCTCTAAGAAAACACCTCCTACATGAATGCCCCTCTCAATTAGGACTCTCCTAGCTAGAGTCATAACAGAATGTCCCTCTCAATTATGACTCTCCTAGCTAGAGTCCTAACAGTTTTACATGAATGTCCCTCTCAATTAGGACTCTCCAAGCTAGAGTCCTAACAGACCCGCCCTCTTCAAATCAGCCTTGTCCTCGAGGCTGATGATTCGTGAATTATGGGAATTTGATCTTCAAGTCGTCATAGTTCTCCCAAGTGGCATCTTCTATTGGTAGGTTCGCCCACTATATTAGCACTTTATTAGTGGGTCGTCGTCGTCGAGTCACGATCCGTCGATCAATAATGGCACTTGGCTGGGTCTGGAGTTCTCTTTGGGTAGTCATATTTGGTGGGTGGCTTTGGGCTGTCTCCAAGCACCTATTTAAAACTTCCGTCTGGTTGTTGGTTTGTGAGTGATATGTCGTACTCCTTTTCAATTTAGTACCCTGCATATGGAATAACTTTGTCCAAAATCTGCTCTTGAAGATGCAAGTAGAATTTGTCACAAGCACAATGTGTCCCTTATAGCATAATTCTTTTGAATCACGATTGTAATGAGCCACGGAGCTTGGTGCTTCCTCTAATTTTTTTTGTATCTTACTGGTCTCCGAATCTTCCTGCCATTCCATCTTAATATCCTCAAGGTAGTCGCTGGTTGGAAGTAAAACGATCGAAAATTCAGCTTGCTCAAGTAGTTGCGAAAGCGCATCTGCAACAATATTCTCTTTCCACCTTTTGTAAGTTATTTCATAATCAAATCCAAGAAGTTTTGTTACCCATTTTTGCTGTTTAGGGGATGATATCTTTCGCTCCAAAAAGTACTTGAGGCTTTTTTGGTCAGTTTTAATTTGAAATCGTTGACCAATCAAGTAGGGTCTCCACCGCGTTGCTGTGCGCACAATGGCGAGCATCTCCTTATCATATGTTGACTTATTTTGATAGGAGAGAGATAATGTCTTGCTAGTGTATGCGAGTGTTCGACCATCTTGCATGAGAATGGCTCTAATTCTGACTCCAGATGTGTTGGCCTCAATAATGAAGGGTCGGTTGAAATCTGGTAGTGTTAGCACCGGCGTTGTCGTCATGGCTGCCTTAAGTTTGTCGAAGGCCATGGAGGCTCTGTCCAACCATTGGAGGACATCTTTTTTCAGTAAGGAAGTAAGTGGTGCACTGATCTTTCCATAGTTTTTCACGAACTTGCGGTAGTCGCCTATTAAACCCAGAAAGCCATATAGCAATTTTGTTTTTTCGGGGTCAGCCAGTTTTGCATTGCTTCAATTTTGAAGGGGTCCACCATCACACCTTCCTCTGATATGATATGCCCAAGATATCCCAACTTTTGTTGAAGAAAGTAAAAATTTCTAGTGGCCGTTGTGTGTTCGAAAGGTGGTTTTCGGTATGACTTCTTCGTACACTCGTATTTGATAATACCCGGATCAAAGGTCCATCTTTGTGAAGATTTGTGCTCCCTTTCATATAGCAATTCATCTAGTACTGGAATAGGATATTTATCCTTGATGGGTATGCCATTGAGAGCTCGGTAATCAACGTATATTCGCCATGTTCCGTCCTTCTTGTGTACAAGTAGCACCGGTGAAGGGTAGAGGTTGCAACTCGGCCGAATAAGTCCTGTTTCGAGCATCTCTTTTATAATCCTTTCTATTTCATCCTTCTGGAGATGTAGATACTGATATGGCCAAGTATTTACTGAAGATTTGCCTGGAAGAATCGTTATACAATGATCATGCCGACGGGTAAGAGGTAGGTTGCATGGTTCATCAAATATATTTGAAAATTTAGCAAGCAAAGGAAGTAGATTTGGATCTTCAAATTCTATTAGCTCTCCCTTAGTTTGCTGCTCAAGTTGTACCAAAAAGCCACTGCATGCTTTATGCAAAACATTCTCCATTTGTTGTGTGCAAATCGTTGTTATGTCGCCCCCACGTTTCCCGTGCAATGTCACCTGTTTCTCCTTACTGTAAAATTTCATAATTAGTTTCATAAAATTCCAGAAAATATCACCTAATGTTGTCAACCATTTAATTCTGAGCATGGCCTCATGATTGTTAAGAGGGAGAAGGAAGAAATCTGCAATTATCTCTTGGTCCTTCAGCAATAGTTTCTTCTGCGGGCGCCTACGATCACAATTCAAAATCCATCCGTTGATGACCTTAACATCAAACCTGCAGCGATTCTCGATAGGTAATGATATCCGAACAGCAAGCTTACTATCTAGAAAGTTAGTAGTACTGCCCGTGTCGATGAGAACAGTGATTGGTTGTTGTTTGAGAAGGCCTCCAATTTTCATCGTTTGCGGGTTTGAGTAGCTAGCTAGTGTATGTACCGTAACTTCGATCGGTTGTGGCTCTTCTTTTGCATCTTCTTCTTCATGTTTAAGGCTCTCTTTTGGATGTTCAATGACCTCTTCTTCTATCGGTTCAATCATAAGAAGTCCCCCTTTACTACAGCGATGCTCACGGCTCCACGGCTCGTCACAATGCCAACATAACCCCTTCGCATATCACTCCCGAAGCTCTTCTCTTGTTAACCTCTTTAGTGTAGGGACTTGGTCGACAGTAGGGGGGGCTAAGGGCTTCAATATTACTGGTTGAGGAGAGACCCTAGTCCTCCGAGCTTCATGGTTCAATTGCTCCTCTTGATGTCATGCGAAAGAGATGGCTGCCATAAGCGTATACGGTTGTCGCGCTTTAACTTCTCCTCGGATCTCCGGCTTCAAGCCCTCAATAAAGGTCCACAATAGCTGTTTTTGAGACCAATCATGAGTTTGATTAGATAACCTTTCAAACCTGGTTTGGTACTCCTGAATGGTGGAGGTTTGTTGGATCTTTGCTAGTTGTTCGTCAATATTCTCGTAATCGGTTGGTCTGAAGCGAATCAGCAGTCATTCTTTGAATTGTCGCCATGAAAGGACTCCATAAGTATGTTCAAACCAGTCAAACCACTGTATAGCATCCCCTTCAAGATGTATAGCTGCAATTTTCACCATAGATACATCCGCGGTTTTGTGGTACCGAAAATATCGCTCCGCGCGCGAGATCCAACCAATCGGGTCTCCTTCTTCCCATCTAGGGAAGTCCACTCTCATGCATGGATAGTTGGGGTTGGTCATAGAGCTTCCCCTCTCTTGGAAGTCATATCTTTGGGGTTGGTGTGATTGGGCAAAGCTAGAGCCTTGATGTGATTTCTTCGGGCTTAGTGGTCGGCCCAATCTGAGTTCGGTAAAGAGCATCCGAATCTTATCCTCCATTCGCGCCTCCAAGGCTTCGAATTTAGCATTGATTACCTCCTTAGATGCCATAATATATGCTCCAAATCTATGATGTTAAGATCTCTCTTTTGTTGTTAGGTTAAAGGCATGTATAGGTTGAGAGAAGTGATGGTCAAAATGGTTGGTGGATTGGTGGATGTAGGCTACGATTTAGGCTTGTTTTGTGGCAGTTTTGGGTGCAGTTTGAGGGTGTGGTTTAGTAGAGTTTTAGAGCTATGGTTGAAAGTTTTGGATCTGTGGTAGATGGTAGCAAAGGTTTGACAGCAATCCGTGGAAGTTGCAGCAAGTATGTGCTGTCTTGTAAGAGTAGAATTGTCGTCGAAGAAACAACGGTTTCTCGACGTAATTTCCACCAAAAACTTAAGAGAATTGAGGAGGAAATTGATAGCAAAATCACAGTTTATATGACAGCAAGGATATCTAATTTAATCAATAAAATTTCGGCAGTATAACAACAAGGAAATTGGTGCAAGTTGCAATTCCAAAATTATCGTCGAAAAATTTCAGCGGGTTACGATGAAAATTTGCAGCAACATAAAAACGTTTTTAGAGATGAATTTCTTAATAGATCAATCTTAGATGGAAGCCAAGATGATCTATGAAGTGTATAAGAAATTTCATTCAAAAAAGATTGCAAATAGATGGGTTAAGGCAACGATATGCAGCTGAAATTTTCTACAGCATAGATTTTCAAGTGCAGCAGATTGGACATAAAAGATCAGTAGTTTATATTGAGAATTTTTCAATGAAACAAAAGGAAAATCTACTATTAGGAAGTGTCAAAGATGTCATAAAAATTTCATAGAAATTTGGATAGAAAAAGCACAGTAGCAAGATCAAACAGATGGTGCTATGCGGCTTGAATTCTGCAATTCAAGTGCAGCAGATTGGACATAAAAGATCAGTAGTTTATATTGAGAATTTTTTGATGAAACCAAAGGGAAATCCACTGTTACGAAGTGTCAAAGATGTCATAAAAATTTCGTATAAATTTGGATAGAAAAAGTATAGTAGCAAGATCTAACAGATGGTGCTATGCGGCTGGAATTCTGCAATGTATCTTTCGTCGTAGAGATGAAAACTTTGTGACGAAAAGTTTATGCAGCAATATAGGAACGATTTTTTTTTTTTTTTTTGGATTTTCGAATAAGGATAACTAAATTGCAGCAGCAGTAAGGTAGGAAACCAGAACCTGTTGCAATTCACGGGGAGATCAAAGGATGATACGTGGTGGTGGAGATGATGACGGAATTCGGTGACGATCTTTTAAGCAATTGTGGGAATTGCTTTGGATGGTTGTAGAGGGTTGATGGATGGCTGTGGAAGGGCAGCGAGATGCCAAGAACGCTGCTCTGATACTAGGTGTTAGAACCCTTGCAGATTCTAAACTTGGGGTTGATCTCTTTAGGGGATCGGCCTCCTTGGAACTCTATAGGGGTTCTTCCCTCCAAGTTGCTGCTCAAAAGCTGCAGAAAAGATTCATCTATTGCTTATGAAAAGAGAAGGAATACATGGCTATTTATAGGGCTTCTAAACCCTAACTCCTAATAGGACTCCGTAATAGGACTCCTACTTAAGACTCTTACTTCTAACCAACTCCTAATAGGACTCCTAGTCAAGACTCCTATTCCCTTACAACTCCTAATTCTTCTCTAAGAAAACACCTCCTACATGAATGCCCATCTCAATTAGGACTCTCCTAGCTAGAGTCCTAACAGAATGTCCCTCTCAATTAGGACTCTCCTAGCTAGAGTCCTAACAGTTTTACATGAATGTCCCTCTCAATTAGGACTCTCCAAGCTAGAGTCCTAACAGAACTCTGCGTAAATATTTTAGCATACTTAATTTTGGATGATGAATTTTTGTATGATCAATGCTGAATTCCTGATGTTATAATCACAAACTATATGCTTCAAGTCTCATTCTCTTTTCGTTGATAACAAAGGGGGAGAAAAGTGATGACTTGTACCATTTTGATAGCATGACTTATATGAATTACAAAAGCTTGTGTGATATGAATATCTTATATGCCTTACAAAATCCTTGAGAATATCGCAAGATTGATTGATCATATTGAAAGCATGCCTTACATTTATATCATGAAATTCATGTTGAAAATCTTTATCTCCTGTCGTAGTAAAAATTATCTCTTATTTATTTATTTTTTTTTATAAGTAAAATTATCTCTTATCATTCGACTTGAATATGATTTTCATCGAAGTTTCGTATTTACTTATGCTTAATGAGAATAACAATAAGTTCTACAGTTAGAACTTATCGGTTTATGCTTGAATTCAATGGGATGGAATTCAAGTATTTTTATCTTCTCATAATATGGCATATAGATAGGGGGAGTTATGTTTAACTCCGTCATCAATTGATTGTCATCATAAAAAAGGGGGAGATTGTTGAATCTAGGATTTTGATGATAAAATCAATTGATGGGTTAATTGATCTAATCCATATTATTGAGTTAAGTGTGCAGGATTAACTATGATAATCAGAAAATACAAAGCAAGAATACCGGAGTCAAGTTCGATGTACGTTTAAGAGTCCGAAGAATCGTCGGAGATGCTGCCGGAACCAACCGAGAAGAAATCGGGAACCTGTCGAAATTTTCGGAAGTTTGCCGAAGAGATCGTCAGAGGTTCACGGAGATCACAGAGAAGGCTCGGCTACTCATTATGTAATATCCCCCACTTTTAAAAATGTATTAATAAGGATTTATATGTAAATTGGGGGACCTATATGTAAATATAGAAATTACAAGGACTAAACTGCTAAGTTGCAAAAAGAAAAAAAAAAAAAGAAAAGGAAAAACCGAAAATTCGGTATTATCCCACCGCCTCCCACGCACTCTGTTTCTTTCCAGAAACAGAGAGAGCGGTGGGGCGTGAGGAGAAGAAGGAGAGTGGTTGAAGAAAAGAAGAAGAAGAGGGAAAAGAAGAGAGGAGGAAGAAGAGAGGAAGAAGAGAGGAAGAAGAGGGAGAAGAGAAGAAGATGAAGAAGAAGAAGAAGAGGAGGTGGCTGCAGCGAGGGCTGCAGCGAGAAGCTGTGGGGCGTGGGGAGAAGAAGAGAGGAAGAAGAGGGAGAGAAGAAGAAGAAGAAGAAGGAAGAGAAGAGGAAGAGGAAGCAGGAGAAGAGGTTGTGATACCTCTGTTTCCTGCAGAGGAAACAGAGGAGAGGGTGTGTGTGACGTCGGGGAGAAGAAGGGGAGGAAGGAGAAGAAGAGAAGAAGAAGAAAGGAAGGAGAGGAAGAAGAGAAGGGAAAGGAGGAGCTGCGGCTGCGGCGGTGGCAGCTGCAGCTGGAAGAGAAGGAGAGGAAGAGATGGTGAGGAAGAAGAGAAGAAGTAGAAGCGGGTGAAGAGGCGGCACCTCTGTTTCCTGCAGGAGGAAACAGAGGAAAGGAGGTGCTGTTCGTCGGGGAGAAGAAGGGGGCTGCAGCTGCGGCGATGGCAGCTGCAGCTGGAAGAGAAGAAGAAGAGGAAGATGAGCAGGGGAGGAGGGAGAGGTTGCGGCCGTGGCTGCGGCCGCGACTGCAGCAGTTGCAGCGGGGAGAGAAGAAGAAGAAAGGAAGGAGAAGGAAGAGGAGAAGGGAAAGAAGTAGCTGCGGCTGCGGTTGTGGCAGCTGCAGCTGTGGCAGGGAAAGAGGAAGAGAAAAAGGAGAGGAAGAAGAAGAGAAAGGGAAGGAGAGGAAGAAGAGAGGAAGAGGAGAAGGGGCTGCGGCTGCGGCGATGGCAGCTGCAGCTGTGGCTGGGAAAGAAGAGAAAAAGGAAAGGAAGAAGAAGAGAAAGGGAAGGAAAGGAAGAAGAGAGGAAGAGGAGAAGGGGTGGCAGCTACGGTAGTGGCAGCTGCAGCTGGATGAGGAGGAGGAAATAGAGCAGGGGAGGAAGAAGAGGCTGCGAGTGTGGTGGTTGCGGCCGTGGCTGCGACTCCGGCTGCGGCTGCGACGTTGGCTGCGGTAGCTGCGGCAGCGGTGGTGGCTGCAGTAGCGCAGTAGCTGCTTTTGGGAAAGAGAAAGAGTAGGAACGAGAGAAGGGAAGAAGGAAATAGTGCAGTGGAAGGGGGCTACGGTTGTGACCGTAGTTGCGATTGTGGCAGCGGAAGCGGCGGCGGCTGTGGCAGTTGCGTTTGGGAAAGAAAAAGAAGGAATGAGAGTAAGAGAAAGCAGGTGACTGTGCCTCGATGTTCGACACGTGGTGTAGTTGCGAAGAAAGGAAGAAAACGGGAGCACAAAACGAAACAGAGAGAGGACACGGAGGAAAAGTAGAAGGATTTGGGCTAGCACCTTCTTTGGATCTTCGGATCGAAATCCTTGAAAGGCAAGTTCCCTGACCGTTTCTCCTATAATTGCTCTGATATTTCTTATTGCAAGTTCCCTGATCGTTTCTCCTATAATTGCTCTGATATTTCTTATTTCAAGTTCCCTGATCGTTTCTCCTATAATTGCTCTAACTTTTCTTATTGCAAGTTTCCCGATCGTTCCGCCTGTAATTGTTCTAATCTTTCCTATTGCAAGTATCCTGATCGTTCCTCACTGCAATTTTATCTCTACATTTGCTTTGAATATGAGGAACTTTGAATTGTTCTAGCCCTGCATTTGATGTATCTCCTGTTTAGACGTAACGATTCGAATCTGTGCAACTTCTGATATTCTGACCTTTTGATACCGAGCTGCCTATAAGTCTTTGTTGGAAACTCTGATTTGTTCAAAACTGATTTCATTGGAAAATAGACTCGTAGACCTTTCTTTGATATATGGATTGAAAGATTTGGAATCCAAACACCTGTCCAGCTATCTGTTGAATCTGACATTAGGAATTCTGCCAACAGAGATTTTGTTCTACGACACTTGCTTACCAAATTATTTGTAACTCTCTCTGTGGGACAGTTCAATTCATATGAAGCATGTCTTATCTGAAAGTATTATCCAATGATTATTTCTGAGTAAATTGGAGCACGTTTGATAGTTTGAATCATTTGTTCAATGTGCCTTCTGTATTCTGCCAGAAATCGAGCTTTGGTCGATTTCTCATATTCTGGTTTCATTCCATTGGAAATTGATATCCTTTAGCTTTCTTATTCAATTGAGCTTTATATTACTGCTTTGAATTCTTGTATGTTCTTGTCCTTAAAGTTATTGCATTCTTGAAAACTGTTGTGTAACGTTTATGCTATATCGTATTGACTCATATAGGCACATGTATATCCTATTGTTCCGCATTTGCTTTCGATATGTGCCTATTCCAGTTTCATTCCTTTGGACATTGAATTCATCAAATATTCTTATTGAATTGAGGTATAAGTGATTGCTTGGATTCCATATGTGCCATTGCTTTCAATTCCTTTCAAGTCTGAATATACTTGTGAAAGATTACTGCTTACTTCGGATTGACTCGTAAAGGCACATGTACGTTTGTTGTTCCGCGTGTGCTCCCGATATATGCTACTTATTGTTGAAACTGTCCTTTTGTACTCTGGTGTGTAGGATTGTCTGGACCTTTGCCAGAAATGGTAAAGGGTATGCGCTATTTGCCCGCTATGTGGGGTCCCGCTATAAGGGATATTCTGTTTGCGCTTGTTGGCCGCTACGTGGGTATGTGATTAGAGCCTGCGATGCTCTGCCGGCCCCCTTTGACTTCACCTAGACGTGGGTGGATGGAGCTCCCAGACGTGGGAGACTTTTGTCATGTGGTCATTCAGAAATGGATGAATCACATTCTGACTGAGATCCCACTACACCCTCTATGTGTTTGATATGACATCCAGAGTTTTGGTGAGTTTGTTTCTGTTCATACTCTGGATAAGATTGATATGATTGCAACGTCAAGGACGACGTTTGAGCTCTTGTACGATATGTGTACCGATATGCTCTGAAAGGCTTCATTCCCTGATGATTTTGTTTCGAAATGTTCCATATGCCGTTGATATGCTTCGGAACATTTTATATGCCATTGATAAGCTTGATATGTTTCCTTTGCTTCTGATATGCTCCAATTACGCTGTGCTCCATTTGTTATGAACTGATATGTTCTTATATGTCCTATTTGCCATTGATATGCTCCAATTACTCTGTGCTCCATTTGCTATGAACTGATATGTTCTGAAATGTCCTATCTACCATTGATATGCTCCAAATTACTCTGTGCTCCATTTGCTATGAGCTGATTTGTTCTGAAATGTCCTATCTGCCATTGATATGTTCCAATTACTCTATGCTCCATTTGTTATGGATCAAATATGTTATGAATGACATGATACGTATGATTTGGTATCTATTGAGATGGTATCCTTGAGAATTCTGGTATTCTGCCTTGCATTATGATACCTTACTCGTTTCAAACCGTTCCTTTTGTTCTGAATATGCTTTGTCACTTGCTGAGCCGTTTTTGGCTCACTCCGTTGTTATATAAACCTTTCAGGTCAGCTTGTCACTCTTCGAGATGTTTGATTTGGGCTGAGGCAGTAGATAGCTATTCAGAATTATGGGCAAGTCCTGTTGGTTGTTATGCTATTGTTGTATAAGCATATTTTGTATGTAATGAATTGTTCTGATGATCGAAATGGATATACTGTGTAAAAGTGTTAGAAGATCTCTCTTATTTGGAATTTCGGAATGTTAAGTCTAATTTATGACGATATGAACTTGTGGTGAATAGTTGGAGTTCTGATTGTATAATTTATTTAGCTTGTGGATTTATAAATGTTGTTCATGTTTGTCAAGTTGGCTTGGGTTGCCATAAATGTGAATTATCGAGTGATGTGATATGTGATTATAAACTGCACAGGTTTTATGGATGTGAATATAAATAGAATGTTTTCAGTGTCCTCAAACGTTAGTTTGGATCCTGGATTGGTCTGTGACGAAAATTTTAAAAATCATGGATATTTTGAGGGGCGTGACACGTTAAAGTTATCACAAGATCGGGAGCTTGCTGGGAGTCCGTCGGAAGAAGTTCGTCGGAAAGCTCGCCGGAACAAGACTCAACGTTCGCGGTTGAAAACTTGCTTAGGATGTTTTTAGTTATATAGTTCACTTGTAATTAGGATTACGATTAAGAGATAATCATATATCCTAGTTAGGGGCCAACTGGGCCAAAATTAGATTTGGTTTGGGTTAAATTTGAAGCCCAACCAGTGAACCGAAGGGTCTGGCGGTGGCATCACCCAGCACTGTCAGTGTCAGACACTGGCAGGCGGTGGCACCGCCAGCATCGGGAACCAAAGAGAATTTAAATTTTGGAGCCCAAATTTGAATCCTCTTGAGGCCTATAAATACCCCTCAAATCTCAACTGAGATTACAACTTTTTGAGAAGCAATTGTTTGAGAGAAAGGCCTTAGAAAAGTCTTAGCTAGTCTTGTTTTCAATTTGCTTGTGTTCACCTCCTTCTTTCTTGCTGAAAATCTGTAAGAGAGTGAACCGCTTGTAAAAAGTTGTAAGAGGGTTATTTACCCTTCCCTTTCAAGAGATTTGCTAGTGAAAGGTGGGAGCCTCATCGAAGAGGGGCCTCGCAAGTGGATGTAGGTCATTTGACCAAACCACTTTAAAATCGACGCAATCTCTGGTTTGCATTTCATTACTGCTATTTACATTACTGCAAACCTTCTTACTTGCTTTATTTCCTCATTACCTTTGCTGCACAACTTTGCGAATACGCTTTCAAGTTAAGCACTTCCGATTCTGATTTTTATCGTACGAAAGATTTGTCGAAACCAAAGTTTTAATCCGCCGCACTAATTCACCCCCCCCCCCTCTTAGTGCCGCTCCGATCCTAACAACATGTCCCTGATTTCAGAAAATATTGATTAATTAAAAGGTTTAGTTGATTATTAATTTTATTATTATCTAGTAGTCCTACATGATGATGATTATTTATACATGTGATGTATGATATGTTGACGGATGATCATGGACCGTGTGATGTGTGTACTTATGATTATTATTATTGAGGTCTGCGAGCCTCCATTATATTTCTCGTTTATTGTCGGGCCTGCGTGCCTATGATTAAGTTGTAATCACATGAGGAGGCGTAGCGGGAGCGTGGATGCGATAGCGGGACCCACGAGACGGACGATCGCGATGCATCAAGATGCATCAAAATGTCGACGAAACCGACGAGGATGAGATGGACGATCACAGGGCATGGAGATGCACCGTTGCACACATAGATCTTGATGTGACTGATTAGGCCTACTGGCTCGGGCCTAATCATATTAGGTTATGGTCCATGAACATCTGGTGTGATTGCTTATACACATATTAGATATGTATATATATTTGCATGCGATGTAGATATATATTCAATATGTATATGTGTGACATGTCATATTAGGAGACCAAATCATAGAAATATCTCTCGATAATATTAAGTTGGTAAACGTGAGGCAATTAGATTGACCCACGTGGCCTTCCATCGTTATGAGTAGGAACCGATTCCCGGTGTAGGTTGAGTTGGTCAAGTCCCTCGAGACTCACCTATATCGCGATTCGCTATCTTGCTTACGACATAGAGATATCACCGGTGACCTGAGGGCATGGTATACTTGGTCGAGTCCCTCGAGGGTATATCATCAAATCAGACTCATCTTGTAACGAAGGTGTTGACTTAACCGAGCATCATGGTTGGTCGAGTCCCTCGAGGCTATGGTGATTCGGAGGCCGAACAGGATGGGAATCACAAGGAGTTGTGATCGGCAAGAGTTGCCTACCTTTTAGGCTTAGTGTGATTGGTCGAGTCCCTCGAGGTTACACTAAGACGCTGATTGGATCCTGATCCCCACTAGAAGTCTGCCGGAGACTTTCGTTTCATGTGCTGAGGGTGTCGCGTGACTCGTTAGTAAAATAGTGGGAGCATATTAAGATAGAAGTCCATATCTTGATAGTTTATTTCTTGCAAAATCTGTATGTTATTCATTTCTGCTGCATCTTTATTTTTAGAAAATGTCGCTTTCAAATCCCTTACGTGGCATACTTGATGTCAACCGCCTCACTGGTCCAAATTATACGGATTGGCTCCATAACTTGAGAATTGTTCTCACAGTGGAGAAAATCATGAACATCCTTGATACAGTGATGCCTATGCCCGAAGGAGCAAACAAGGATGAGATCGCTCGCTACGTGAAGTACATTGATGACTCCTCTCTTGCTCAGTGCTATATGTTGGGCTCTATGACTCATGAGTTACAGAGACAACATGAAAAGATGGATGCCAGATCCATTCTTATACATGTCCATAAATTGTTTGAGGAACAGGGAAGGACTCAGCGATATGAGATATCCAAGGGCCTCTTCCGTGCTAGGATGACTGAGGGGACACCGGTTCAGAACCATGTCCTAAAGATGATTGAGTGGATAGAGAAACTCACAGGTCTAGGAATGGTCATAGAGGATAACTTGTGTATTGACATTGCGCTTCAGTCCCTACCAGATTCCTTTTCACAATTCATAACGAATTTTAATATGAACAAGCTTGAGGTGACTCTCTCAGACCTCCTCAATATGTTGAGGGAGGCAGAGAGTACTATTAAGAAAGAGAAGCCAATTCTCTACACTAGTGAGACTAGAAAGAAAAGGAAAGCAGAAAGGTCCCTTAAGAAGGGAAAGGGCAAGGGCAAACTAGGTAAAGCAAAGGTTGCTAAGAAAGACCCAACAAAGGACAAAGGCCAGTGCTTCCACTATAGTAAAGATGAGCACTGGAAGAGGAACTACAAAGAGTACCTTGCAGAAAGGGCGAAATAGAAGCTTGGAGAAGCTTCAGGTACATTCATGATCAATCTCCAATTGGCAGATTTTTGTGATAGTGCATTGGTATTGAATACCAGTATTGCTTATTACATCTACAATTTATTGTAAATTCTAGCAAAGCCGAGGGGAGATTGACGAGAGGAATATTGCATAAAGGTTTGTTTATGCAAGACACTACTCCACATATCATGAATGTAAGTGTCTAAGAGGAAACGAGATGAGGTGAACAGTGCATACCTGTGGCATTGTAGGCTAGGTCACATCCATGAAAGAATGATTCAAAAGTTGCTAAATGATGGATATCTAGATCCATTCGACTACGTGTCATATGCAACTTGTGAACCTTGCATTCGTGGAAAATTGACCAAACTCTCCATTTAGTGGAACTGGAGAGAGAGCCTGATAGAGTATCCCATCCTCCTGAGAGATATGTGGGACATATTAGAGGAAAGGATATTGAGGATATGGATCCTCAGACCTACGAGAAGGCTATTATGAGTATAGACTCTGGGAAGTGGCAAGAAGCCATGAATTCTGAGATGGATTCTATGTACTCTAATAAGGTTTGGAACATAGTTGATGCGCCCGAATCTATTGTACCCATCGGTTGCAAGTGGATCTGTAAGAAAAAGATCGTAGTAGATGGAAAGGTAGAGACCTATAAAGCAAGGCTAGTGGCTAAGGGGTATCGTCAAAGGCAAGATGTTGACTACGACGAAACCTTCTCACCCGTAGCAATGCTAAAATCCATCAGAATTCTATTGGCTATTGCAGCATACTATGATTATGAGATCTGGCAGATGGATGTGAAAACCACATTCCTCAATGGGAACCTCGAGGAGGAGGTGTATATGATGCAACCTGAGGGATTCATGTCCAAGAATTGCCCAGATAAGGTGTGTAGGTTGCTTAGATCCATTTATGGACTAAAGCAAGCTTCCCGAAGTTTGAACATAAGATTTGATGAGGCAATCAGATCTTATGACTTCGTTAAGAACGAAGATGAGCCTTGTGTGTACAGAAAGGTTAGTGGAAGCACTATCACCTTTTTGGTGTTATATGTTGATGACATCCTCATCATTGGGAACGACGTAGGAATGCTATCCACAGTAAAGGCTTGGTTATCTAGACACTTCTCCATGAAGGACTTAGGGGAAGCATCCTATATCTTGGGGATTAGAATTTATAGAGATAGATCCAAGAGGATGCTTGGCTTGTCCCAGTCCAGGTACATAGAAACCATTGTCAAAAGGTTTGGCATGGAAAATTCCAAAAGTGGTCTCATACCGATAAGACATGGGATATCGCTTTCTACGAGTATGTCCCCAAAGACTCTAGAAGAAAGGGCGAACATGAATATGATATCTTATGCCTCAACAATAGGGTCTATCATGTATGCCATGCTATGTACTAGGCCTGATATAGTGCATGCTCTGAGTATCACGAGCAAGTATCAGGCGGATCCAGGCTTGGAGCATTGGAAAGCAGTAAAGTGTATCATTAAGTACTTGAGAAGGACTAAGGATCTTTTACTAGTATATGAAGGTAATAGCCTTAAGGTTGAAGGCTACACTGACTCAAGTTTTCAGTCTGATGTCGATGATAGCAGGTCGAATTCAGGGTATGTGTACACCTTGAATGGAGGAGCAGTGTACTAGAAGAGTTCCAAGCAAGATACTACTGCTGAATCGACCACAGAGGCGGAGTACATTACTACATCAGATGCAGCAAAGGAGGGAGTCTGGTTGAAGAAGTTCATTATAGATTTGAGAGTCGTTACGGATAGCGAGAAGTCGACTTCCTTATATTGTGACAACTATGGCCTGATTACTCAAATAAGGGAACCCGGGTCTCATCAGAAGTGTTCTGAGGAGGTTCCAACTTATCAAAGAGATCGTAACCCGAGGAGATGTAGTAGTGGAAAGAGTTCCATCTGAAGATAACATTGTAGATCCACTAACAAAGCTGTTGTCTCATATTGTCTTTGAGCGTCACAGGGGTATGATGGGGATCAGACACATAGGTGATTGGCTTTAGGTCAAGTGGGAGATTGCTAGTCATAGGTGCCCAGCAAGCCAATCACGTGAGTGATGGCACATGTGACTTGATACAGAATCTGTTTGCTTATTATATTTTGGCGTATATCAATTTATAACTATTGCATATGTGCATATATATATTGTGATGTCCTTGGATTTGTGCAATGGGAATCAGATCATGATGAGATCACGATAATGAGATCGATTTACCTTTAAACACATCCTAAATAATCCCGGTCATAGGTTACTCGAGAGGGACATCGTGATAACCGGACAGACTGGTGTGCTGTATACCTATCCATATGATGGATGCAACTGGTCTCATAGCTGCTCGTGTAGGGACACTAGGGATACAGTACACGTGCTCATTGGAGAATGAGTTCACTGATTGATCCGCTTATGGAATGCTGGATGGTTGATAATGCCTTATTGTCAGACAATGATTTCGTAGTCCTAGTGGTGTATCTGGTCCTTAGACTTGAGACACCAAGGATGTCTTGTATGAGTGCACCACTCTTTGATACTAGACTTATAGGTTTGGTTGTCCCAAATCTAGTACAGTTGGTCATTGGGAGTGGTAGTCGACCTTTTGAGGGCTATTGAGTGTCGATAGAGGATCATCCACTCTCGGCGTCATGAGAGGAATATCCCATGTGTTCTTCCTCAGACAAATCCCTGGCCAGGGTCATTCGGGTTGAGAGAGAAAGAGTTCTCCGGGAGAATCCGATTAGAGCGAGACTCGAGTAGAAACCGTATGGGTCTGATAGCACCATGCTCGATATACGGTCTCTGGGATATTAGATAGATTAGGGACTATTGGTACACGGTAACCGAGGACAGACAGGTCCAATGGATTAGATTCCCCTATATCGTCTGGGAACTACGGCGTAGTGGCCTAGTACGTCCATAGTCGATGAGTCGAGTGAATTATTACAGAGATAATAATTCACTGAGTTAGAAGGAGTTCTGACAGGTATGACTCACGGCCAGCTCGATATTGGGCCTAGAGGGTCACACACATATGGTAGGTAATACGATGAGTAGAGGTCCTTGTCTTATTGGATGCAGATCCAATACCCACTAGGGGAGGACCCATTAGGGTTTGGCAGGGGACCTCTATAAATAGGAGGGATTTAGAGCCTCATAGGCTAGAGCCTTTGCTTGCCTTTCCTATTCTCCTCTCCCTCTCCACCTTAGAGCAAGCTTGGAGTTTTGAGGAGCGTCGTCGCAACCCTGCTGTGTGGATTACCGCTAGAGAAGAGGACGCTTGACCTCCTTCACCCTCTCCTAAGGATCTGCAAAGAAATAGGGATATACGATCTCCCTAGGTAACACAATCTACTCTATACGCAGTTTTAAGTTTCGCGGACTTTGCGCACCAATCTTCGCACGACGACGAACATCTTTTTGGGAATCGGGGATTTTGTTTTCTTGTTCTTCCACTACGCATATGATGTCGCCCCCAAGATTTCCCAACAGATCATAGGTGCCCGCAGGTGAAACTGTAGCTACAGGACCAAGAGATAATTGCATATTTCTTCCTTCTCCATCTTAACAATCATGAGGCCATGCTCAGAATTAAATGGTTGATGACATTAGGTGATATTTCCTGGAATTTTATGAAACTAATTATGAAATTTTATAGTAAGGAGAAACATGTGACATTGCACGGGAAACGTGGGGGCGACATAACAATGATTTGCTCACAACAAATGGAGAAGGTTTTGCATAAAGTATGCAGCGACTTTTTGGTACAAGTTGAGCAGCAAACTAAGGGAGAGCCAATAGTTTGAAGATCCAAATCTACTTCCTTTACTTGCTGAATTTTTAAATATATTTGATGAACCGTGCAACCTACCTCTTGCCCGTCGGCATGATCATTGTATAACGATTCTTCCAGGCAAATCTTCAACAAATGCTCAGCCATATCAGTATCCACATCTCCAGAAGGATGAAATAGAAAGTATTGTAAAAGAGATACTCAAAACAGGAGTTATTCGACCAAGTTACAGTCTCTACTCTTCACCGGTGCTACTTATACGCAAGAAGGACGGAACAAGGCGAATATATGTTGATTACCAAGCTCTCAAAGGCATAACCATCAAGGACAAATACCTTATTCCAATAGTAAATGAATTGCTTGATTAAAGGGAGCATAAATCTTTACAAAGCTAGACCTTTGATCTGGGTATCATCAAATACAAGCGTGCGAAGAAGACATACCGAAAACCACCTTTTGAACACACAACAACCACTACAAATTTTTGCTTTCTTCAACAGAAGGTAGAATATATTGGGCATATCAAATCAAAGGAAGGTGTGGCAGTGGACCCCTTCAAAATTGGAGCAATGCAAAACTGGTCGACCCCGAGGAACATAAAATTGCTACATGGCTTTCTAGGTTTAACAGGCTACTACCGTAAGTTCGTGAAAAACTATGGAAAGATCAATGCACCACTTACTTTCTTACTGGAAAAAGTTGTCTTCCAATGGTTGGACAGAGCCTCCACTGCCTTCGACAAACTTAAGGTAGCCATGACGACGACGCCGGTGCTAACACTACCAGATTTCAACTGATTCATTATTGAGGCCGACGCATCTGGAGTCGGAATTGGAGCCATTCTCATGCAAGATGTTCGACCACTCACATACACTAGCAAGGCATTATCTCCCTCCCATCAAAATAAGTCAACATATGATAAGGAGATGCTCGCCATTGTGCGCGTAGCAACGAGGTGGAGACCCTACTTGATTGGCCGACGATTTCAAATTAAAACCGATCATAAAAGCCTAAAGTACTTTTTGGAGCGAAAGATATCATCCCCTGAGCAGCAAAAATGGGTAACAAGACTTCTTGGATTTGATTATGAAATAACTTACAATAAGAGGAAAGAGAATGTTCTTGAAGATGCGCTTTCGTAACTACCCGAGCAAGTTGAAGTTTCGACCGTTTCACTTCCGACCAGTGACTTTCTTTAGGATATTAAGATGGAATGGCAGGAAGATTCAGAGACTAGTAAGATTATAAAAAAATTAGAGGAAGCAACAAGCTCCGTAGCTCATTACAATTGGGACTCAACAGAATTACACTATAAGGGACGCATTGTGCTTATGATAAATTCTACTTGCATCTTCACGAGCAGATTTTGGACAAAGTTATTCCATATGCAGGGTACTAAATTGAAAAGGAGTATGGCATATCACCCACAAATCAACGGCCAGACAAAAGTTGTAAATAGGTGCTTGGAGACAGCCCAAAGCCACCCACCAAATATGACTATCCAAGAAGAATTCCAGACCCAACCAATTGCCATTATTGATCAACGGATCGTGACTCGACGACGACGACCCACTACTAAAGTGCTAATACAGTGGGTGAACCTACCAACAGAAGATGCCACTTGGGAGAACTATGACGACTTGAAGATCAAATTCCCAAAATTCGTGAATCGCAGCCTCGAGGACAAGGCTGATTTGAAGAGGGCGGGTTTGTTAGGACTCTAGCTAGGAGAGTCCTAATTGAGAGGGACATTCATGTAAAACTTACCTAAGCCGACCCCTATTAAAGAGGTGAAGAAGCCGGCTAGGGTTACGAGGTTATTTCTTAGAGAGAATAAGGAGTTGTAAAGGAATAGGAGTCTTGAGTAGGAGTCCTATTAGGAGTTGGTTAGAAGTAGGAGTCTTGAGTACGAGTCCTATTAAGAGTTGGTTAGAAGTAAGAGTCTTAAGTAGGAGTTCTATTAGGAGTTAGGATTTAGAAGCCCTATAAATAGCCATGTATTCCTTCTCTTTTCTTAAGCAATAGATGAATCTTTTCTGCAGCCTTTGAGCAGCAACTTGGAGGGAGGAACCCCTATAGAGTTCCAAGGAGGCCGATCCCCTAAAGAGATCAACCCGAAGTTTAGAATCTGCAAGGGTTCTAACAACTGGTATCAGAGCAGCGTTCTTGGCATCTCGCTACCCTTCCATTGCCATCCATTAGCCCTCCACAACCTCCCAAAGCAATTTCCACAATTGCTTAAAAGATCGTCGCCGAATTCAGCCATCATCTCCAAGCTCCTAAAAGAGACTAGTAAGATTATAAAAAAATTGGAGGAAGCACCAAGCTCCGTGGCTCATTACGATTGGGACTCAAAAGAATTACACTATAAGGGACGCATTGCGCTTATGATAAATTCTTCTTACATCTTCACGAGAAGATTTTGGACAAAGTTATTCCATATGCAGGGTACTAAATTGAAAAGGAGTCCGACATATCACCCACAAATCGATGGTGTTAGAACCCTTGCAGATTCTAAACTTGGGGTTGATCTCTTTAGGGGATCGGCCTCCTTGGAACTCTATAGGGGTTCCTCCCTCCAAGTTGCTGCTCAAAGGCTGCAGAAAAGATTCATCTATTGCTTAAGAAAAGAGAAGGAATACATGGCTATTTATAGGGCTTCTAAACCCTAACTCCTAATAGGACTCCTACTTAAGACTCTTACTTCTAACCAACTCCTAATAGGACTCCTACTCAAGACTCCTATTCCCTTACAACTCCTAATTCTTCTCTAAGAAAAAACCTCCCACATGAATGCTCCTCTCAATTAGGACTCTCCTAGCTAGAGTCCTAACATAATGTCCCTCTCAATTAGGACTCTCCTAGCTAGAGTCCTAACAGTTTTACATGAATGTCCCTCTCAATTAGGACTCTCCAAGCTGGAGTCCTAACATGGAGCCATTCTCATGTAAAATGGTCGACCACTCGCATACACTAGCAAGGCATTATCTCCCTCCCATCAAAACATGTCATTATATGATAAGGAGATGCTCGCCATTCTATACGCAGTAACAAGGTGGAGACCCTACCTGATCGGCCGATGATTTCAAATTAAAACTGACCATAAAAGCCTCAAGTACTTTTTGGAGCAAAAGATATCATCCCTTGAGCAGCAAAAATGGGTAACCAAACTTCTTGGATTTGATTATGAAATTATTTACAAAAAGGGGAAAGAAAATGTTGCTGCAGATGCACTCTCATGGCTACCTGAACAAGCGAAGGTTTCAGCCATCTCCCTTCCTAGCACCGGTCTCCTCGAAGACATTAGGGAAGAATGGAAGAAGGATCCAGAGATTAGCAATATTATAAAAAAATTGGAATAATCTACCGCTTGAAGACACCACATGGGAACCATATAAGGAGCTGAAGACCCGGTTCCCGGAGTTCATGAAATCTCAGCCTTGAGGACAAGGCTGATTTGAAGAGGGCGGGTCTGTTAGGAATCTAGCTAGGAGAGTCCTAATTGAGATGGACATTCATGTAAAACATACCTAAGCAGACTCTTATTAAAGAGGTGAAGAGGCCGGCTATGGTTAGGAGGTTATTTCTTAGAGAAGAATTAGGAGTTGTAAGGGAATAGGAGTCTTAAGTAGGAGTCCTATTAGGAGTTGGTTAGAAGTGGGAGTCTTGAGTAGGAATCATATTAGGAGTTAGGGTTTAGAAGCCCTATAAATAGCCATGTATTCCTCCTCTTTTCATAAGCAATAGATGAATCTTTTCTGCAGCCTTTGAGCAGCAACTTGGAGGGAGGAACCCCTATAGAGTTCCAAGGAGGCCGATCCCCTAAAGAGATCAACCCCAAGTTTAGAATCTACAAGGGTTCTAACACCATCGATTTGTGGGTGATATGCCGTACTCCTTTTCAATTTAGTACATTGCATATGGAATAACTTTGTCCAAAATCTTCTCGTGAAGATGTAAATAGAATTTATCATAAGCGCAATGCGTCCCTTGTAGTGTAATTCTTTTGAGTACCAGTTGTAATGAGCCACGAAGCTTGGTGCTTCCTCCAATTTTTTTATAATCTTACTAGTCACTAAAACTTCCTGCCATTCCATCTTAATATCCTCAAGGAAGTCGCTGATCGGAAGTGAAACGGTCGAAACTTCAGCTTGCTCGAGTAGTTGCGAAAGCGCATCTTCAAGAATTTTCTCTTTCCCCTTTTTGTAAGTTATTTCATAATCAAATCCAAGAAGTTTTGTTACCCATTTTTGCTGCTCAGGGGATGATATCTTTCGCTCTAAAAAGTACTTGAGGCTTTTTTGGTCGGTTTTAATTTGAAATCGTTGACCAATCAAGTAGGGTCTTCACCTCGTTGTTGCGCGCACAATGGTGAGCATCTCCTTATCATATGTTGACTTATTTTGATGGGAGGGAGATAATGTCTTGCTAGTGTATGCGAGTGGTCGACCATCTTGCATGAGAATGGCTCCAATTCCGACTCCAGATGCGTCGGCCTCAATAATGAAGGGTCGGTTGAAATCTGGTAGTGTTAGCACCGGCGTCGTCGTCATGGGTGCCTTAAGTTTGTCGAAGACAGCAGAGGGTCTATCCAACCATTGGAAGACATCTTTTTCCAGTAAGGAAGTAAGTGGTGCATTGATCTTTCCATAGTTTTACACGAACTTGCGGTAGTAGCCTGTTAAACCCAGAAAGCCATATAGCAATTTTATGTTTCTCAGGGTCGGGCAGTTTTGCATTGCCCCAATTTTGAAGGGGTCCACTGCCACATGTTTCTCTGATATGATATGCCCAAGATATTCGACCTTCTGTTGAAGAAAGTAAAAATTCGTAGTGGTTGTTGTGTGTTCAAAAGGTGGTTTTCGGTATGTATTCTTCGCACACTCGTATTTAATGATACCCAGATCAAAGGTCCTGCTTTGTGAAGATTTGTCCTCCCTTTCATCTAGCAATTCATCTACCATTGAGAGCTCGGTAATCAACGCATATTCGCCATGTTCCGTCCTTCTTGCGTGCAAGTAGCACCGGTGAAGAGTAGAGGTTGCAACTTGGCCGAATAACTCCTATTTCGAGCATCTCTTTTACAATCCTTTCTATTTTATCATTCTAGATATGTAGATACTGATATGGCCGAGTATTTGCTGGAGGTTTGCCTCATAGAATCGTTATATAATGATCATGCCGACGGGTAAGAGATAGGTTGTGCGGTTCGTCAAATATATCTGAAAATTCAGCAAGCAAAGGAAGTAGGTTTGGATCTTCAAATTCTATTAGCTCTCCCTTAGTTTGCTGCTCAAGTTGTACCAAAAGGCCACTGCATGCTTTATGCAAAACCTTCTTCATTTGTTGTGTGCAAATCGTCGTTAAGTCACCCCCACGTTTCCCATTCAGTATCACCTGTTTCTCCTTACTGTAAAAATTCATAATTAATTGCATAAAATTCCAAGAAAAATCATATAATATCGTCAACCATTTAATTTTGAGCATGGCCTCATGATCATCAAGAGGGAGAGGGAAGAAATATGTAATTATCTCTTGGTAAGGCCTCATGATCAGCAACAGTTTTACTTGCGGGCACCTACGATCATACTTCAAAATCCATCCATCAGCGACCTTAACGTCAAACCTGCTGCAATTCTCAATAGGTAAGTTCATCTGGATAGCAACCTTACTGTTTAAGAAGTTATTAGTACTGCCCGTGTCGATGAGAACAGTGATCGGTTGTTGTTTGAGAAGGCCTCCAACTTTCATCGTTTGCGGGTTTGAGTAACCGGCTAGTGCATGTACCGTAACTTCGGTCGGTTGTGGCTCTTCTTCTGCATCTTCTTCATTATGTTCAAGGCTCTCTTCTGGATGTTCAATGACCTCTTCTTCTACTGGTTCAATCATAAGAAGTCTCCCTTTACTACAGCGATGCTCATGTCTCCATGGCTCGTCGCAATGCCAACATAACCCCTTCGCATATCGCTCCCGAAGCTCTTCTCTTGTTAACCTCTTTGGTGTAGGGACTTGGTCAACAGTAGGAGTGGCTGAGGGCTTCAATATTACTAGTTGAGGAGCGACCCTAGTCCTCCGAGCTTCGTGGTTCAATTACTCCTCTTGATGTCGTGCGAAAGAGATGGCTGCCATAAGCGTATACAGTTGTCGCGCTTTAACTTCTCCTCGGATCTCCGGCTTCAAGCCATCAATGAAGGTCCTCAATAGCTGTTTTTGAGACCAATCATGAGTTTGATTAGATAACTTTTCAAACTTGGTTTGGTATGTTGGGAAATCATTGGGGGGGCGACATCATATGCGCAGCGGAAGAACAAGAAAACAAAATCCCCGATTCCTAAAAAAGATGTTCGTCATCGTGCGAAGATTGGTGCGCAAAAATCCGCAAAACACAAAACTACGTATAGAGATTGTGTTACCTAGGGAGATCGTATATCCCTATTTCCTTGCAGATCCTTAGGAGAGGGTGAAGGAGGTCAAGCGTCCTCCTCTCTAGCGGTGATCCACACAGCAGGGTTGCGACGACGCTCCTCAAAACTCCAGGCCTACTCTGAGGTGGAGAGGGAGAGGAGAATAGGAAAGGCAAGCAAAGACTCTAGCCTATGAGGCTGTGAATCCCTCCTATTTATAGAGATCCTGTGTCAAACCCTAATGGGTCCTTCCCTAGTGGGTATTGGATCTGCATCCAATAAGACAAGGGCTCCGTCGGATATCGCATATCCGAACCTCTACTCATCGCAATGCCTACCATATGTGTGTGACCCTCTAGGCCCAATATCGAGCTGGCCGTGAGTCATACCTGTCAAAACTCCTTCTAACTCAGTGAATTATTATCTCTATAATAATTCACTCGACTCATCGACTACGGACGTACTAGGCCACTACGCCGTAGTCCCCATACGATACAGGGGAATCCAATCCATTGGACCTGTCTGTCCTCAGTTACCGTGTACCTATAGTCCCTCATCCATCTAATATCCCAGAGACCGTATATCGAGCATGGTGCTGTCAGACCACGGTTTCTACTCGAGTCTCGCTCTAATCGGATTCTCCCGGAGAACTCTTTCTCTCTCAACCCGAATGACCCTGGCCAGGGATTTGTCTGAGCAAGAACACATAAGATATTCCTCTCATGACGTCGAGAGTGGATGATCCTCTATTGACACTCAATAGCCCTCGTAAGGTCGACTACCACCCCCAATGACCAGCTGTACTAGATCTGGGGACAGCCAAACCTATAAGTCTGGTATCAAAGAGTGGAGCACTCATACAGGACAATAAGGCATCATCAACCATCCAGCATTCCGTAAGCGGATCAATCAGTGAACTCATTCTCCAATGAGCACCTGTACTGTATCCCTAGTGTCCCTACACGAGCAGCTATGAGACCAGCTGCATCCATCATATGGACGGGTATACAGCAAACCAGTCTATCCGGTTATCACGATGTCCCTTTCGAGTAACCTATGACCGGGATTATTTAGGATATATGTTTAAAGATGAATCGATCTCATTATCGTGATCTCATCACGATCCGATTCCCATTGCACAAATCCAAGGACATCGCAATATATATATGCACATATGCAATTGTTATAAAGTGATATACGCCAAAATATAATAAGCAAAAAGATTATGTATCAAGTCACACGTGCCATCACTCACGTGATTGGCTTGCTGGGCACATATGACTAGCAATCTCCCACTTGACCTAAAACTAATCCTATGTGTCTGATCCCCATCAGACTCCTGTGACGCTCATAGACAATCTGAGAAAACGGCTTTGTCAATGGATCTGCAATGTTATCTTCGGATGGAACTCTTTCCACTACTATATCTCCTCGGGTTACGATCTCTCTGATAAGTTGGAACCTCCTCAGAACACTTCTGATGAGACCCGAGTTCCCTTATTTGAGTAATCGCCCCGTAGTTGTCGCAATATAAGGAAGTCGACTCCTCGTTACTCGGCACGACTCCCAAATCTGTGATGAACTTCTTCATCCAGACTCCCTCCTTTGCTGCCTCTAATGCAGCAATGTACTCCGCCTTTGTGATCGAGTCAGCAGTGGTATTTTGTTTGGAACTCTTCCAGCACACTGCTCCTCCATTCAAGATGTACACATACCCTGAATTCGACTTGCTATCATCGACATCAGACTGAAAACTTGAGTCAGTGTAGCCTTTAACCTTAAGGCTATTACCTCCATATACTAGTAAAAGATCCTTAGTCCTTCTCAAGTACTTAAGGATACACTTTACTGCTTTCCAGTGCTCCAAGCCTGGATCCGCCTGATACCTGCTCATGACACTCAGAGCATGCGCTATATCAGGCCTAGTACATAGTATGGCATACATGATAGACCCTATTGCTGAGGCATAAGGTATCATATTAATGTTTGCCCTTTCTTCTGTAGTCTTTGGGGACATACTCGTAGAAAGGGATATCCCATGTCTCATCGGTATGAGACCTCTCTTGGAATTTTCCATGCCAAACCTTTTGACAATGGTTTCTATGTACCTGGACTGGGACAAGCCAAGCATCCTCTTGGATCTATCTCTATATATTCTAATCCCTAAGATATAGGATGCTTCCCCTAAGTCCTTTATGGAGAAGTGTCTAGATAACCAAGTCTTTACTGTGGATAGCATTCCTACATCATTCCCATTGATGAGGATGTCATCCACATATAACACCAAAAAGGTGATAGCGCTCCCGCTTACCTTCCTGTACACACAAGGCTCATCTTCGTTCTTAACGAAGTCATAAGATCTGATTGACTCATCAAATCTTATGTTCCAACTTCGGGAAGCTTGCTTTAGTTCATAAATGGATCTAAGCAACCTACACACCTTATCTGGGCAGTTCTTGGACACGAATCCCTCAGGTTGCATCATATACACCTCCTCCTCGAGGTTCGCATTGAGGAATGCGGTTTTCATATCCATCTGCCAGATCTCATAATCATAGTGTGCTGCAATAGCCAATAGAATTATGATGGATTTTAGCATTGCTACGGGTGAGAAGGTTTCGTCGTAGTCAACACCTTGCCTTTGATGATACCCTTTAGCCACTAGCCTTGCTTTATAGGTCTCTACCTTTCCATCTACTCCGATCTTTTTCTTAAAGATCCATTTGCAACCGATGGGTACAATACCTTCGGGCGCATCAACTAGGTTCCAAACCTTATTGGAGTACATAGAATCCATCTCAGAATTCATGGCTTCTTGCCACTTCCCGGAGTCTATACTCATAATAGCCTCCTCGTAGGTCTGAGGATCAATATCCTCAGCATCCTCTCCTCTAATATGTCCCACATATCTCTCAGGAGGATGAGATACTCTATCAGACCTGCGTAAAGTTGAAACTTGTATATTAGGTACCTGAACAGACTCGGGCTGTAGAGTGGTGCTTGAGCTTGATACTCCAACCTCGCTCAATTCTATCATTCTCCCACTGTCTCCGTCAAGAATGTGTTCCTTCTCAAGGAACACTGCTCTCTTAGCTACAAAGACCTTTTTGTCCTCGGGATGATAGAAGAAATACCCACAAGTTTCCTTTGGGTATCCCACAAATATGCATCGCTCTGTCCTTGATTCTAACTTATCGGGGTTGTGTCTTTTAACGTGGCCAGGTGTTAGGACTGTAGCTTGGAGAGTCCTAATTGAGAGGGACAATCATGTAAAACTGTTAGGACTCTAGCTAGGAGAGTCCTAATTGAGAGGGACATTCTGTTAGGACTCTAGCTAGGAGAGTCCTAATTGAGAGGGGCATTCATGTAGGAGGTTTTTCTTAGAGAAAAATTAGGAGTTGTAAGGGAATAGGAGTCTTGAGTAGGAGTCCTATTAGGAGTTGGTTAGAAGTAAGAGTCTTAAGTAGGAATCCTATTAGGAGTTAGGGTTTAGAAGCCCTATAAAGAGCCATGTATTCCATCTCTTTTCATAAGCAATAGATGAATCTTTTCTGCAGCCTTTGAGCAGCAACTTGAAGGGAGGAACCCCTATAGAGTTCCAAGGAGGCTGATCCCCTAAAGAGATCAACCCCAAGTTTAGAATATGCAAGGGTTCTAACACCTGGTATCAAAGCAGCGTTCTTGGCGTCTCGCTGTCCTTCCACAGCCATCCATCAACCCTCTACAACCATCCAAAGCAATTCCCACAATTGCTTAAAAGATCGTCACCGAATTCCGTCATCATCTCCACCACCACAGATCATCCTTTGATCTCCCCGTGAATTGCAACAGGTTCTGGTTTCCTACCTTATTGCTGCTGCAATTTAGTTATCCTTATTTGAAAATCCAAAAAAAAAAAAAAATCGTTCCTTTATTGCTGCATAAACTTTTCGTCACAAAGTTTTCATCTCTACGACGAAAGATACATTGCAGAATTCCAGCAGCATAGCACCATATGTTTGATCTTGCTACTATGCTTTTTCTATCCAAATTTGTACGAAATTTTTATGACATCTTTGACACTTCTTAGCAGTGGATTTCCCTTTGGTTTCATCAAAAAATTCTCAATATAAACTACTGATCTTTTATGTCCAATCTGCTGCACTTGAATTGCAGAATTCAAGCCGCATAGCACCATCTGTTTGATCTTGCTAGTGTGCTTTTTCTATCCAAATTTCTACGAAATTTTTATGACATCTTTGACACTTCCTAACAGTAGATTTTCCTTTGGTTTCATCGAAAAATTCTCAATATAAACTACTGATCTTTTATGTCCAATCTGCTGCACTTGAAAATCTATGCTACAGAAAATTTCAACTGCATATCGTTGCCTTAACCCATCTATTTGCAATCTTTTTTGAATGAAATTTCTTATACACTTCATAGATCATCTTGGCTTCCATCTAAGATTGATCTATTAAGAAATTCATCTCTAAAAATGATTTTATATTGCTGCAAATTTTCGTCGTAACCCGCTGAAATTTTTCGACGATAATTCTACAATTGCAACTTGCAACAATTTCCTTGCTGTTATACTGCCGAAATTTTCTTGATTAAATTAGATATCCTTGCTGTCATATAAAATGTGATTTTGCTATCAATTCCCTCCTCAATTCTCTCAAGTTTTTGGTGGAAATTACGGTTTCCGTTGTTTCTTCGACGACAATTCTACTCTTACAAGACAGCAAATACTTGCTGCAACTTCCACGGATTTCTGTCAAACCTTTGCTACCATCTACCACAGATCCAAAACTTTCAACCATAGCCCTAAAACTCTACCAAACCACACCCTCAAACTGCACCCAAAATAGCCACAAAACAAGCCTAAACCGCAGCCTAAATCCACCAATCCACCAACCCTTTCGACTATCACTTCTCTCAACTTATACATGCCTTTAACCCAACAACAAAAGAGAGATCTTAACATCATAGATTTGGGGGCATATACTATGGCATTTAAGGAGGCAATCAATGCTAAATTCGAAGCCTTGGAGGCGCGAATGGAGGATAAGATTCGGACGCTCTTTACCGAACTCAGATTGGGCCGACCTCTAAGCCCGAAGAAATCATATCAAGGAGAGAGCTTTGCCCAATCACACCAAGCCCGAAGAGATGATTTCCAAGGGAGGAGAGGTTCTATGACCGACCCCAACTATCCATGCATGAGAGTGGACTTCCCTAGATGGGAAGAAGGAGACCCGATTGGTTGGATCTCACGCGCGGAGCGATATTTTCGGTACCACAAAATCGCAGATGCATCTATGGTGAAAATTGCAGCTATACATCTTGAAGGGGATGCTATACAGTGGTTTAAACAGTTTGAACATACTTATGGAGTCCTTTCATGGCAACAATTCAAAGAAGGATTGTTGATCCGCTTCAGACCAACCGATTATGAGAATATTGACGAACAACTAGCAAAGATCCGACAAACCTCCACCATTCAGGAGTACCAAACCAGGTTTGAAAGGTTATCTAATCAAAATCATGATTGGTCTCAAAAATAGCTATTGAGGACCTTCATTGAGGGCTTGAAGCCGGAGATCCGAGGAGAAGTTAAAGCGTGACAACCGTACACGCTTATGGCAGCCATCTCTTTCGCACGACATCAAGAGGAGCAATTGAACCATGAAGCTCGGAGGACTAGGGTCGCTTCTCAACCAGTAATATTGAAGCCCTCAGTCCCCCCTACTGTCGACCAAGTCCCTGCACCAAAGAGGTTAATAGGAGAAGAGCTTCGGGAGCGATATGCGAAGGGGTTATGTTGGCATTGTGACGAGCCGTGGAGCCGTGAGCATCGCTGTAGTAAAGGAGGACTTCTTATGATTGAACCGATAGAAGAAGAGGTCATTGAACACCCAAAAGAGAGCCTTGAATGTGAAGAAGAAGATGCGGAAGAAGAGCCACAACCGACTGACGTTACAGTACACGCACTAGCCAGCTACTCAAACCCGCAAACGATAAAAGTTGGAGGCCTTCTCAAACAACAACCGATCACTGTTCTCATCGACATGGGCAGTACTACTAACTTCCTAAATAGTAAGCTTGTTGTTCGGATAGCATTACCTATCGAGAATCGCTGCAGGTTTAATGTTAAGGTCATCGACGGACGGATTTTGAATTGTGATCGTAGGCGCCCGCAGGAGAAACTATTGCTGAAGGACCAAGAGATAATTGCAGATTTCTTCCTTCTCCCTCTTAACAATCATGAGGCCATGCTCAGAATTAAATGGTTGACGACATTAGGTGATATTTTCTGGAATTTTATGAAACTAATTATGAAATTTTACAGTAAGGAGAAATAGGTGACATTGAACGGGAAACGTGGGGGCGACATAACAACGATTTGCACACAACAAATGGAGAATGTTTTGCATAAAGCATGCAGCAGCTTTTTGGTACAACTTGAGCAGCAAACTAACGAAGAGCTAATAGAATTTGAAGATCCAAATCTACTTCCTTTGCTTGCTGAATTTTTAAATATATTTGACGAACCGTGCAACCTACCTCTCACCCGTCGGCATGATCATTGTATAACGATTATTCTAGGCAAATCTTCAGCAAATACTTGGCCATATCAGTATCTACATCTCCAGAAGGATGAAATAGAAAGGATTATAAAAGAGATGCTCGAAACAGGAGTTATTCGGCCGAGTTGCAACCTCTACTCTTCACCGGTGCTACTTGTACACAAGAAGGACGGAACATGGCGAATATGCATTGATTACCTAGCTCTCAATGGCATAACCATCAAGGATAAATACCCTATTCCAGTACTAGATGAATTGCTATATGAAAGGGAGCACAAATCTTCACAAAGATGGACCTTTGATCCGGGTATTATCAAATACGAGTGTACGAAGAAGTCATACCGAAAAAAGCCTTTCGAACACACAATGGCCACTAGAAATTTGTACTTTCTTCAACAAAAGGTGGGATATCTTGGGCATATCATATCAGAGGAAGGTGTGATGGTGGACCCTTTCAAAATTGGAGCAATGCAAAACTGGCCGACCCCGAGAAACATAAAATTGCTATATGGCTTTCTGGGTTTAACAGGCTACTACAGCAAGTTCGTGAAAAACTCTGGAAAGATCAGTGTACCACTTACTTCCTTATTGGAAAAAGATGTACTCCAATGGTTGGACAGAGCCTCCACTGCCTTCGACAAACTTAAGGCAGCCATGGCGACGACGCCGGTGCTAACACTACCAGATTTCAACCGACCATTCATTATTGAGGCCGACACATCTGGAGTCAGAATTAGAGCTATTCTCATGCAAGATGGTCGACCACTCGCATACACTAGCAAGGCATTATCTCTCTCCTATCAAAATAAGTCAACATATGATAAGGAGATGCTCGCCATTGTGCGCGCAGCAACGCGGTGGAGACCCTACTTGATTGGTCGACGATTTCATATTAAAACCGACCATAAAAGCCTCAAGTACTTTTTGGAGCAAAAGATATTATCCCCTGAGCAGCAAAAATGGGTAACAAAACTTCTTGGATTTGATTATGAAATAACTTACAATAGGTGGAAAGAGAATATTGTTGCAGATGCGCTTTCGCAGCTACCTGAGCAAGCTGAATTTTCGGTCGTTTTACTTCCAACCAGCGACTTCCTTGAGGATATTAAGATGGAATAGCAGGAAGATTCGGAGACCAGTAAGATACAAAAAAAATTAGAGGAAGCACCAAGCTCCGTGGCTCATTACAATCGGAACTCAAAAGAATTATGCTATAAGGGACGCATTGTGCTTGTGACAAATTCTACTTGCAATTTCAAGAGCATATTTTGGACAAAGTTATTCCATATGCTGGGTACTCAATTAGAAAGGAGTACGACATATCACCCACAAACCAACAGCCAGACGGAAGTTTTACATAGGTGCTTGGAGACAGCCCAAAGCCACCCACCAAATATGACTACCCAAAGAGAACTCCAGACCCAGCCAAGTGCCATTATTGATCGATGGATCGTGACTCAACGACGACGACCCACTAATGAAGTGCTAATACAGTGAACGAACCTACCAATAGAAGATGCCACTTGGGAGAACTATGACGACTTGAAGATCAAATTCCCAGAATTCACGAATCATCAACCTCGAGGACAAGGCTAATTTGAAGAGGGCGGGTCTGTTAGGACTCTAGCTTGGAGAGTCCTAATTGAGAGGGACATTCATGTAAAACTGTTAGGACTCTAGCTAGGAGAGTCCTAATTGAGAGGGACATTCTGTTAGGACTCTAGCTAGAAGAGTCCTAATCGAGAGGGGCATTCATGTAGGAGGTTTTTCTTAGAGAAGAATTATGAGTTGTAAGGGAATAGGAGTCTTGAGTAGGAGTCCTATTAGGAGTTGGTTAGAAGTAAGAGTCTTAAGTAGGAATCCTATTAGGAGTTAGGGTTTAGAAGCCCTATAAAGAGCCATGTATTCTATCTCTTTTCATAAGCAATAGATGAATCTTTTCTGCAGCCTTTGAGCAGCAACTTGAAGGGAGGAACCCCTATAGAGTTCCAAGGAGGCCGATCCCCTAAAGAGATCAACCCAAAGTTTAGAATCTGCAAGGGTTCTAACACTAGGGCAGCCCCAAATCTTAACAACCTTAAGATCAGGCTTCTTCCCTTTCCATATCTCATATGGTGTAGACACTACCGACTTAGTTGGAACTCTGTTCAGAAGGTAAGCTGCGGTTTATAGGGCATATCCCCAGAATGACATGGGTAGGTCAGCAAAACTCATCATGGACCGTACAATATCTAATAATGTACGATTTCTCCTTTCAGAGACACCATTGAGCTAAGGTGTATAAGGAGGTGTCCATTGGGATAATATCCCATAGTCCTTGAGGAACTGAGTAAACTCTGTACTTAAGTACTCACCTCCTCGATCTGATCGAAGAGTTTTGATACTCTTTCCAGTCTGGTTCTCCACCTCATTCTTATACTCTCTGAATTTTTTAAAGGCCTCGGACTTGTACTTCATTAAGTACACATATCCATACCTTGAGAAATCATCAGTAAATGTAATGAAGTAGGAGTAACCTCCAATGGCATGAGTTGACATGGGTCCACATACATCACTATGTATGAATTCCAACAACTCAGTGGCTCTCTCTCCAGTTCCACTAAATGGAGATTTGGTCAATTTTCCACGAATACAAGGCTCACAAGTTGCATAAGACATATAGTCGAATGGATCTAGATATCCATCATTTAGTAACTTTTTGAATCCTTCTTTCATGGATGTGACCTAGCCTACAATGCCACAGGTATGCACTGTTCACCTCATCTCGTTTCCTCTTAGACACATTTACATTCATGATATGTGGAGTAGTGTCTAACATAAATAAACCATTATGCAATGTTCCTTTCGTGATGATCTTATCATCTAATAATATTGAACAACCATTGTTCTCAAAAACAAATTTATATCCACTAACTGTTAAACATGAAATGGAGATAATGTTTTTGATAATAGAAGGAACAAAATAACATGCATCTAATGCAATAAAAGCTCCACTAGGCAGATGTAGGGCGACCTCGCCAACAGCTAATACAGCAACTTTTGCTCCATTACCCATCTTGAGGTCCATCTCGCCTCTTTCAAGTCTCCTAGGCCTTGCCAGAACCTGCAACGAATTGCATATATGATAAGCACTACCGGTATCCAATACTCATGTATTATCATAAGAGTCTGACAAATGGAGACTGATCATGAATGTACCTGAAGCTTCATCAAGCTTTTGTTTCGCCCTTTCTGCAAGGTACTCTTTGCAGTTTCTCTTCCAATGCCCATCTTTACCACAGTGGAAGCACTGGCCTTTGTCCTTTGCTGGGTCTTTCTTAGCAACCTTTGCTTTACCTTGTTTGCCCTTGCCCTTTCCCTTCTTAAGGGACCTTTCTGCTTTCCTTTTCTTTCTGGTCTCACCAGTGTAGAGAACTGGCTTCTCTTTCTTAATAGTACTCTCTGCCTCCCTCAACATATTGAGGAGCTCTGGGAGTGTCACCTCAAACTTGTTCATATTAAAATTCATTATGAACTGTGAAAAGGAATCTGGTAGGGACTGAAGCACAATGTCCACACACAAGTTATCCTCTAGGACCATTCCTTGACCTATGAGTTTCTCTATCCACTCAATCATCTTTAGGACATGGTTCTGAACCGGTGTCCCCTCAGTCATCCTAGCGCGGAAAAGGCTCTTGGATATCTCATATCGTTGAGTCCTTCCCTGTTCCTCAAACAATTTGCGGACATGTAGGAGAATGGATCTGGCATCCATCTTTTCATGTTGTCTCTGTAACTCTGGAGTTATAGAGCCCAACATATAGCACTGAGCAAGAGTGGAGTCATCAATGTACTTCACGTAGCGAGCGATCTCATCCTCGCTTGCCCCTTCTTCGGGCGTAGGCATCACTGTATCAAGGACGTACACGATTTTCTCCGCTGTGAGAACAATTCTCAAGTTACGGAGCTAATCCGTATAATTTGGACCAGTGAGGCGGTTGACATCAAGTATGCCACGTAAGGGATTTGAGAGCGACATTTTCTATAAATAAAGATGTAGCAGAAATGAATAACATGCAGATTTTGCAAGAAATAAACTATCAAGATATGAACTTCTATCTTAATATGCTCCCACTATTTTACTATCGAGTCACGCGACACCCTCAGCACGTAAAACGGAAGTCTCCGGCAGACTTCTAGTGGGGATCAGGATCCAATCAGCGTCTTAGTGTAACCTCGAGGGACTCGACCAATCACACTGTTATAAACCTTGTAGATTCTAAACTTGGGGTTGATCTCTTTAGGGGATCGGCCTCCTTGGAACTCTATAGGGGTTCCTCCCTCCAAGTTGCTGCTCAAAGGCTGCAGAAAAGATTCATCTATTGCTTATCCAAAGAGAAGGAATACATGGCTATTTATAGGGCTTCTAAACCCTAACTCCTAATAGGACTCCTACTTAAGACTCTTACTTCTAACCAACTCCTAATAGGACTCCTAGTCAAGACTCTTATTCCCTTACAACTCCTAATTCTTCTCTAAGAAAACACCTCCTACATGAATACCCCTTTCAATTAGGACTCTCCTAGCTAGAGTCCTAACAGTTTTAAATGGATGCCCCTCTCAATTAGGACTCTCTTAGCTAGAGTCCTAACAGTTTTACATGAATGTCCCTCTCAATTAGGACTCTCCAAGCTAGAGTCCTAACAAACCCGCCCTCTTCAAATCAGCCTTGTCCTTGAGGCTGATGATTCATGAATTCTGAGAATTTGATCTTCAAGTCGTCATAGTTCTCCCAAGTGGCATCTTCTATTGGTAGGTTCGCCCACTGTATTAGAACTTCATTAGTGGATCGTCGTCGTCGAGTCACGATCCGTCGATCAATAATGGCACTTCGATGGGTCTGGAGTTCTCTTTGTGTAGTCATATTTGGTGGGTGGGTTTGGGCTGTCTCCAAGCACCTATTTACAACTGTCTCGTCGTCGATTTGTCGGTGATATGCCATACTCCTTTTCAATTTAGTACCCTGCATATAGAATAACTTGGTCCAAAATCTACTCGTGAAGATGCAAGTAGAATTTATCATAAGCACAATACGTCCCTTATAGTGTAATTCTTTTCAGTCCCAATTGTAATGAGCCACGAAGCTTGGTGCTTCCTCCAATTTTTTTATAAACTTACTAGTCTCTGAATCTTCCTGCCATTCCATCTTAATATCCTTAAGAAAGTTGCTGGTCGGAAGTGAAATGGCCGAAACTTTAGCTTGCTCGGGTAGCTGCGAAAGCGCATCTGCAAGAACATTCTCTTTCCCCTTTTTGTAAGTTATTTCATAATCAAATCTAAGAAGTTTTGTTACCCATTTTTGCTGCTCAGGGGATGATATCTTTCGCTCCAAAAAGTACTCGAGGCTTTTATGGTCAGTTTTAATTTGAAATCGTCGACCAATCAAGTAGGGTCTCCACCTCGTTGCTGCGCGCACAATGGCAAGCATCTCCTTATCATATGTTGACTTATTTTGATGGGAGGGAGATAATGCCTTGCTAGTGTATGTGGGTGTTCGACCATCTTGCATGAGAATGGCTCTAATTCTGACTCCAGATGTGTCGGCCTCAATAATGAAGTGTCGGTTGACATCTGGTAGTGTTAGCACCGGCGTTGTCGTCATGGCTGCCTTAAGTTTGTCGAAGGCAGCGGAGGCTCTGTCCAACCATTGGAAGACATCTTTTTCTAGTAAGGAAGTAAGTGGTGCACTGATCTTTCCATAGTTTTTCACGAACTTGCGGTAGTAGCCTGTTAAACCCAGAAAGCCATGTAGCAATTTTATGTTTCTCGAGATCGGCCAGTTTTGCATTGCTCCAATTTTGAAGGGGTCCACTGCCACACCTTCCTTTGATATGATATGCCCAAGATATTCCACCTTTTATTGAAGAAAGTAAAAATTCGTGGTTGTTGTGTGTTCAAAAGGTGATTTTCCGTATGTCTTCTTCGCATGTTCGTATTTGATGATACCCGGATCAAAGGTCCAGCTTTGTAAAGATTTGTGCTCCCTTTCATCTAGCAATTCATCTACTATTGGAATAAAGTATTTGTCCTTGATGATTATGCCATTGAGAGCTCGATAATCAACACATATTCGCCTTGTTCCGTCCTTCTTGCGTACAAGTAGCACCGGCGAAGAGTAGAGGTTGCAACTTGGCCGAATAACTCCTGTTTCGAGCATCTCTTTTATAATCCTTTCTATTTCATCCTTCTGGAGATGTGGATACTGATATGGCTAAGCATTTGCTGAAGATTTGCCTAGAAGAATCATTACACAATGATCATGCCGACAGGTAAGAGGTAGGTTGCGCGGTTCGTCAAATATATTTGAAAATTCAGCAAGCAAAGGAAGTAGATTTGGATCTTCAAATTCTGTTGGCTCTCCCTTAGTTTGTTGCTCAAGTTGTACCAAAAAGCCACTGCATGCTTTATGCAAAACATTCTCCATTTGTTGTGTGCAAATCGTTGTTATGTCGCCCCCACGTTTCCCGTGCAATGTCACATGTTTCTCCTTACTGTAAAATTTCATAATTAGTTTCATAAAATTCCAAGAAATATCACCTAATGTCGTCAACCATTTAATTTTGAACATGGCCTCATGATTGTTAAGAGGGAGAAGGAAGAAATCTGCAATTATCTCTTGATCCTGCAGCAATAGTTTCTCCTGCAAGCGCCTATGATCACAATTCAAAATCCGTCCGTCGGTGACCTTAACATCAAACCTGCAGCAATTCTCAATAGGTAATGATATCCGAACAGCAAGCTTACTATTTAGGAAGTTAGTAGTATTACCCGTGTCGATGAGAACAGTGATTGGTTGTTGTTTGAGAAGGTCTCCAATTTTCATCGTTTGCGGGTTTGAGTAGCTAGCTAGTGTATGTACCGTAACTTCGGTCGGTTGTGGCTCTTCTTCTGCATCTTCTTCTTCGTGTTCAAGGCTCTCTTTTGGATGTTCAATGACCTCTTCTTCTATCGGTTCAATCATAAGAAGTCCCCCTTTACTACAGCGATGCTCACGGCTCCACGGCTCGTCGCAATGCCAACATAACCCCTTCGCAGATCGCTCCTGAAGCTCTTCTCTTTTCAATCTTTTTGGTGCAGGGACTCAGTCAACAGTAGGGGGGGCTAAGGGCTTCAATATTACTGGTTGAGGAGTGACCCTAGTCCTTCGAGCTTCATGGTTCAATTGCTCCTCTTGATGTTGTGCGAAAGAGATGGCTGCCATAAGCGTGTACGGTTGTCGCGCTTTAACTTCTCCTCGGATCTCCGGCTTCAAGCCCTCAATAAAGGTCCTCAATAGCTGTTTTTGAGACCAATCAAGAGTTTGATTAGATAACCTTTCAAACCTGGTTTGGTACTCTTGAATGCTGGAGGTTTGTCGGATCCTTGCTAGTTGTCCGTCAATATTCTCGTAATCGGTTGGTCTGAAGCGGATCAGCAGTCCTTCTTTGAATTGTTGCCATGAAAGGACTCCATAAGTATGTTCAAACCAGTCAAACCACTGTATAGCATCCCCTTCAAGATGTATAGCTGCAATTTTCACCATAGATGCATCCGCGGTTTTGTGGTACCGAAAATATCGCTCTACGTGCAAGATCCAACCAATCGGGTCTCCTTCTTCCCATCTAGGGAAGTCCACCCTTATGCGTGGATAGTTGGGATCGATCATAGAGCCTCCCCTCCCTTGGAACTCATCTCTTCGGGCCTGGTGCGATTAGGCAAAGCTCTCTCCGTGATATGATTTTTTCGGGCTTAGTAGTCGGCCCAATCTGAGTTCGGTAAAGAGCGTCCGAATCTTATCCTCCATTCGCGCCTCCAAGGCTTCGAATTTAGCATCGATTGCCTCCTTAGATGCCATAGTATATGCCTCCAAATCTATGATGTTAAGATCTCTCTTTTGTTGTCAGGTTAAAGGCATGTATAGGTTGAGAGAAGTGATGGTCGAAAGGGTTGGTGGATCGGTGGATGTAGGCTATGATTTAGGCTTCTTTTGTGGCTGTTTTAGGTGCAGTTTGAGGGTGTGGTTTGGTGGAGTTTTAGGGCTGTGGATGAAAGTTTTGGATCTGTGGTAGATGGCAGCAAAGGTTTGAGAGAAATCAGTGGAAGTTGCAGCAAGTATGTGCTGTCTTGTAAGAGCAGAATTGTCGTCGAAGAAACAGCGGTTTCTCAACGTAATTTCCACCAAAAACTTGAGAGAATTGAGGAGGGAATTGATAGCAAAATCACAGTTTATATGACAGCAAGGATGACTAATTTAATCAAGAAAATTTCGGCAGTATAATGGCAAGGAAATTGGTGCAAGTTGCGATAGCAGAATTCGCGTCGAAAAATTTTAGCAGTTTACGATGAAAATTTATAGCAACACAAAAATCGTTTTTAGAGATGAATTACTCAATAGATCAATCTTAGATAGAAGCCAAGATGATCTATAAAGTGTATAAGAAATTTCATTCAAAAAAGATTGCAAATAGATGGGTTAAGGAAACAATATGCGGTTGAAATTTTTTGCAGCATAGATTTTTAAGTATAGCAGATTGGACGTAAAAGATCAGAAGTTTATATTGAGAATTTTTTAATGAAACCAAAGGGAAATCCACTATTAGGAAGTCTCAAAGCTATCATAAAAATTTCGTAGAGATTTGGATAGAAACAACATAGTATCAAGATCAAACAATCAGTGCTATGCGGCTGAAATTTTACGGTACATATTTTCAAGTATAGCAGATTAGATGTAAAATATCAATGGTTAATTTGAGAATTTTTTGACAAAACCAAAGGGAAATCTGCTGTTAGGAAGTGTCAAAGATGTTATAAAATTTCACGGAGATTTGGATAGAAAAAACATAGTAGCAAGATCAAACAGACAGTACTATACGGTTGGAATTCTGCAATGTATCTTTCGTCGTAGAGATGAAAACTTTATGACGAAAAGTTTATGCAGCAATATAGGAATAATTTTTTTTGGGATTTTCAAATAAAGATAACTAAATTGCAGCAGCAGTAAGGTAGAAAACCATAACCTGTTGCAATTCATAGGGAGATCAAAGGATGATCCGTGGTGGTGGAGATGATGGCGGAATTCGGCGATGATCTTTTAAGCAATTGTGGGGATTGCTTTGGACGGTTGTAGAGGGTTGATGGATGGCTGTGGAAGGGCAGCGAGACGCCAAGAACGCTGCTCTGATACCAGGTGTTAGAACCCTTGCAGATTCTAAACTTGGGGTTGATCTCTTTAGGGGATCGGCCTCCTTGGAACTCTATAGGGGTTCCTCCCTCCAAGTTGCTGCTCAAAGGCTGCAGAAAAGATTCATCTATTGCTTATCCAAAGAGAAGGAATACATGGCTATTTATAGGGCTTCTAAACCCTAACTCCTAATAGGACTCCTACTTAAGACTCTTACTTCTAACCAACTCATAATAGGACTCCTAGTCAAGACTCTTATTCCCTTACAACTCCTAATTCTTCTCTAAGAAAACACCTCCTACATGAATGCCCCTCTCAATTAGGACTCTCCTAGCTAGAGTCCTAACAGTTTTAAATGGATGCCCCTCTCAATTAGGACTCTCTTAGCTAGAGTCCTAACAGTTTTACATGAATGTCCCTCTCAATTAGGACTCTCCAAGCTAGAGTCCTAACACACACTAAGCCTAAAAGGTAGGCAACTCTTGCCGATCACAACTCCTTGTGATTCCCGTCCTGTTCGGCCTCCGAATCACCATGGCCTCGAGGGACTCGACCAACCATGATGCTCGGTTAAGTCAACACCTTCGTTATAAGATGAGTCTGATTTGATGATATACCCTCGAGGGACTCGACCAAGCATACCATGTCTTCAGGTCACCGTTGACATCTCTATGTCGTAAGCAAGATAGCGAATCGCGATATAGGTGAGTCTCGAGGGACTCGACCAACTCAACCTACACCAGGAATCGGTTCCTACTCATAACGATGGAAGGCCACGTGGGTCAATCTAATTGCCTTACGTTTACCGACTTAATATTATCGAGAGATGTTTCTATGATTTGGTCTCCTAATATGACATGTCACACATATACATATTTAATATATATCTACATCGCATGCAAATATATATACATATCTAGTATGTGTATAAGCAATCACACCAGATGATCATGGACCACAACCTAATATGATTAGGCCCGAGCCAGTAGGCCTAATCACTCACATCAAGATCTATGTGTGCAACGGTGCATCTCCATGCCCTGTGATCGTCCATCTCGTCCTCATCGGTTCCGTCGACATCTTGATGCATCTCCATGAATCACGATCGTCCGTCTCGTGGGTCCCACTATAGCATCCACGCTCCCGCTGCGCCTCCTCATGTGATTACAACTTAATCATAGGCACGCAGGCCCGACAATAAACGAGAAATATAATGGAGGTTCGCAGACCTCAATAATAATAATCATAAGTACACACATCACACGGTCCATGATCATCCGTCCACACATCATACATCACATGTATAAATAATCATAATCATGTAGGACTACTAGATAATAATAAAAATAATAATAAACTAAACCTTTTAATTAATTAATATTTTCTGAAATTAGGGATATATAGAGAATTTCTCAATTCCTAAGGGTATTTTCGTAATTTTGACAAAAGACAGAAACTGGAATTTCTCAAATTCTCAGGGGCAAAACAATCTTTTTTGCCCAAAACCCTAATTCCCTCTTTCTACTGCCGCTGCCGCCGCCGCCACCCTGCTGGCGGCGGCCTGTGCGGCGGGGTGAGGGCGCTGCCCTAGCCTGCAGGCGGCACGCCCGCTGGCGGCGCTGCCGTTGCAGGTGGGCTCCCCTTTCGGGCGTCGCTGCCTCCGCAGGCGGTGCTGTCCCGCCGGGCGGCCGCCCCTGTGGGGGGGGGGGGTTTCGCCCGCGGGAGCAGCGGCGGTAGGCGCCGCTGCCCTGCGGTGCCTCTGCCTATGGGCTGCCAGCCCCGCCAGCAGCAAGCCTGCTGCAAGCAGACCGCCGGCCGGCTGCTGCAGGCATAGCGCTTGCGCATGCCGGCGTTGTGCTGCCTGGCTACGGCTGCGGCTACCGCTGCAGGTGGCTGCGGTTGCGGCTGCCGCTGCAGGTGGCTGCAGGCATGCAGATCGAGGGCAGCAACTGTTGCTGCCCTTCCTCGCTTTTGCGTCAACGATTTTGACGTCAAAATTCTTCCTAAACACAATACACGCAGTTCAAAACCAATCATTCGCACGAACAACCTGGCTCTGATACCACTGTTAGGAAATCATTGGGGGGGCGACATCATATGCGCAGCGGAAGAACAAGAAAATAAAATCCCCGATTCCCAAAAAAGATGTTCGTCGTCGTGCGAAGATTGGTGCGCAAAAATCCGCAAAACACAAAACTGCGTATAGAGATTGTGTTACCTAGGGAGATCGTATATCCCTATTTCCTTGCAGATCCTTAGGAGAGGGTGAAGGAGGTCAAGCGTCCTCCTCTCTAGCGGTGATCCACACAGCAGGGTTGCGACGACGCTCCTCAAAACTCTAGGCCTACTCTGAGGTGGAGAGGGAGAGGAGAATAGGAAAGGCAAGCAAAGACTCTAGCCTATGAGGCTGTGAATCCCTCCTATTTATAGAGATCCTTTGTCAAACCCTAATGGGTCCTTCCCTAGTGGGTATTGGATCTGCATCCAATAAGACAAGGGCTCCGTCGGATATCTCATATCCGAACCTCTACTCATCGCAATGCCTACCATATGTGTGTGACCCTCTAGGCCCAATATCGAGCTGGCCGTGAGTCATACCTGTCAGAAATCCTTCTAACTCAGTGAATTATTATCTCTATAATAATTCACTCGACTCATCGACTACGGACGTACTAGGCCACTACGCCGTAGTCCCCAGACGATACAGGGGAATCCAATCCATTGGACCTGTCTGTCCTCAATTACCGTGTACCTATAGTCCCTCATCCATCTAATATCCCAAAGACCGTATATCGAGCATGGTGCTGTCAGACCCATACGGTTTCTACTCGAGTCTCGCTCTAATCGGATTCTCCCGGAGAACTCTTTCTCTCTCAACCCGAATGACCCTGGCTAGGGATTTGTCTGAGCAAGAACACATAGGATATTCCTCTCATGACGCCGAGAGTGGATGATCCTCTATTGACACTCAATAGCCCTCGTAAGGTCAACTACCACTCCCAATGACCGGCTGTACTAGATCTGGGGACAGCCAAACCTATAAGTCTGGTATCAAAGAGTGGAGCACTCATACAGGACATCCTTGGTGTCTCAAGTCTAAGGACCAGATACACCACTAGGACTACGGAATCGCTGTCTGACAATAAGGCATCATCAACCATCCAGCATTTCGTAAGCGGATCAATCAGTGAACTCATTCTCCAATGAGCACCTGTACTGTATCCCTAGTGTCCCTACACGAGCAGCTATGAGACCAGCTGCATCCATCATATGGACGAGTATACAGCACACCAGTCTATCCGGTTATCACGATGTCCCTCTCGAGTAACCTATGACCGGGATTATTTAGGATGTGTGTTTAAAGGTGAATCGATCTCATTATCGTGATCTCATCACGATCCGATTCCCATTGCACAAATCCAAGGACATCACAATATATATATGCACATATGCAATTGTTATAAAGTGATATACGCCAAAATATAATAAGCAAAAAGATTATGTATCAAGTCACACGTGCCATCACTCACGTGATTGGCTTGCTGGGCACATATGACTAGCATGGTACTCCTGAATGGTGGAGGTTTGTCGGATCTTTGCTAGTTGTCCGTCAATATTCTCGTAATCGGTTGGTCTGAAGCGGATCAGCAGTCTTTCTTTGAATTGTTGCCATGAAAGGACTCCATAAGTATGTTCAAACCTGTCAAACCACTGTATAGCATCCCCTTCAAGATGTATACCTGCAATTTTCACCATAGATGCATCCGTAGTTTTGTGGTACCGAAAATATCACTCCGCGTGCAAGATCCAACCAATCGGGTCTCCTTCTTCCCATCTAGGGAAGTCCACTCTCATACATGGATAGTTGGGGTTGGTCATAGAGCTTCCCCTCTCTTGGAAGTCATATATTCGGGCTTGGTGTGATTGGGCAAAGCTGTAACACCCCTCATTTCCGAATGTTCGTATAAATTTTTGGTGATAATGTAAGCATCTATTTTAATTGACAAAAGAAATAGAGTATGAATCAGAGGTAACTTATTTTTAAGATTTGGGAGATCTGTTCAAAAAAAAAGAAAAAAAAAAGAAAAAGAAAGAATCTGAGGACCTATATGTAAACCCTAAGGACCTAATCGTGAATATGATAAAAACAAGGACAAAACTGCAAAATGCACCAAATGACAAATTCCACCGCTTAAGCTTTCTCTGCCTTCGTTGTTAAGGAAGCAGAGGAGGCAGCTCGTGGGTGATCAGGGAAAGAAAGAAAGAAAGAAGAAGAAGAAGAAGAAGAAGAAGAAGAAGAAGAGAAAGAAAATTGGGGCTTTTAGGGTTCTTGCTTTAATCTTGTCATTTCGGGTCAAAATTTCCAAAGGCAAGTGTTCTAACCCCATCCTACAGAAGTATTAGACTCTGTTTTTATGTTGATTCAAAATAAATTGGAAGATTTCTATTTAGAAACTGATATCTCTCTCCTTGGACATAAAACCATGGATTCTGAAAGTTTTTCGGTAAACTGACCCCTAAGCACTGTTTCAGCTATAAGTTATAGTACAGAATGAGGATTTAGGCAGGAACTATTTTTGTTTGAAATTAGACTCATATGTATTTCTTTTGACACCGATTTTGTAGATTTTGGACACCGAATACTTACCCAAAAATTTGTTTCAAAAGAGCCTATAGACGCTGTAAAACAGAGTTTAAGATTTTTGACCTTTCGATACTAAAACGCCTAAAACTCCCTGTTGAAAATTCTGAATTGTACCAAACTGATTTTATTTGAAACTAGACTTGAAAATATTTCTTTTGACATATGGTTTGAAAATTTTGGAATTTAATTGCCTACCCTATTATCTGTTGAATCCGACCCTATAAATTCTGCAAAAGAGTGATTGTGATTTTGACCTTGTGTTACCAAATCAGAGGTAACTCTGTGTTGGGAGCCCTGTTTCACATGAAATCTGTTCCATCCGAATATAGATTGATATATGGTTTGACCATAGTCTTCTTATGGGTATTGGAGCATAATTGTTATTCTGAAATATTTGTTTGATGTGCCACTGGAATTCTGTCCGAAATCGAGCTTTGGTCGATTTCGCGTATTCTGTTCCATTTCCTTTGGATACTTGAATTCGTCTAATCTTCTTATTAGAATTGAGTTGATTATGATTGCTTGGAATCCCTGTACACTCTTGCTTTCATTTCTTTCCTAAAACGAATACTTTTGTGAGAGATTTGTTCCTTGCATCACATTGCTTTTGAAAAGGCACATGTACGTTTGGTTGTTCCGCGTGTGCTTCCGTTATATGCTACTTATTGTTGAAACTGCCTTCTTGTACTCTGGTGTGTGGGATTGTCTGGACCTTTGCCAGAAATGGTAAAGGGTATGCGCTGATTTGCCCGCTTTGTGGGGTCCCGCTTTGTGGGATATTCTGGTATGCGCTTATTTGCCCGCTTTGTGGGGTCCCGCTTTGTGGGATATTGCTTAGAGCCTGCGATGCTCTGCCGGCCCCCTTTGACTTCACCTAGACGTGGGTGGATGGAGCTCCCAGACGTGGGAGACTTTTGTCAGGTGGTCATTCAGAAATGGATGAATCACATTCTGATTGAGATCCCACTACACCCTCTATATGTTTGATATGACATCCAGAGTTTTGGTGAGTTATTTCTGTTCGTGCTCTGGATAGTTATGATATGATTGCAACGTCAAGGACGACGTTTGAGCTTCTGTACGACATATGAGTTTGATATGCTCTGAAATGCTTCATTCACTATTGATTTTGCTTCGTAATGTTCCATATGTCGTTGATGTGATTTGGAACATTTTAAATGCCATTGATAAGCTCCGATATGTTTCCTTTGTTTCTGATATGCTCCAATTACTCTATGCCCCATCTGTTAGGAACCAAATATGTATGATTAAAAAGGACAATTATGATTCTGCTCCTAATGATATTATGTATACGAAATCATATATTCTGCTTTGTGTTTGAAAACTGCATCTCTTTGGAAATTGTACTATTTTGATATGGATATGTTAGTCACTTGCTGAGCTCTTTATGCTCACCCCATTTGTTGATAAATTTTTCAGGATAGCGTATCGCTTGCTTAAATGTTAAGAATGGGCTGAGGCAGTGAAAGTTTAGAAGACGTTGGGCAGAACTTTTGTTAGCATATATGTAGTTGTGTATAAGCTACCTTGCATCTAATGAAATGTGACTATGAATCTAAACCTGTGGATTTTGTGTAAGTTAAAGGATCCCTCATGTATAGGGTTTTGGAATGTTAAATTAAATTCGTGTAATGATATGAACTTATGGTAAATCGATGATTGTGGTGACTGCATAGATTTCCCCACTGTGGATTGATATTGTGGTTTTTATTTTGATGAGTTGAGTTCAGATTGTATAAATTATCGAGTGATGTGTGCTATGTTTATGAATTGCACAGGGTTATGAATTGGTAGATTATAGAAGTGAAATTTTTGATCTGAATGTTTTCTTAGTGACCTCAAATGTGTGTTTGGATCCTGGGTTAGTTGGGACGAAAAAAAAAAAAAAAAAAATTTTAAATATCATGGATATTTTTAGGGGTGTGACAGAGGTGGTATCAGAGCATGATTTGAGAATCACTAAGAATATTTTTTTGAGGTTTATTGACTATTCATTTAGAGATTGATCAAAGAAAATATTCTTTTGATGTTTTATGAAGCAAAGTATGAATCTAAATTTACTGAGCTCTCCAGGTTTGCCACGCATATGACTGATGATGAATCTAGAAAGGCAAGAAGGTTTGAAAGGGGATTACGGCCGGCGATAAGAAGCCGAATGTCAGCTTTAAAATTACAAACATATGCTGATACGGTAGAAAGAGCTTTGAAAATTGAAAGAGACATGGAGGAAATTCAAGAAATCATTGGCAAGAACCAAAGGGACAAATTTACTAGCAAAAGCAGGAGAGAAAATGAATACGAAGATAGTAACAAGAGGTTTAAGACATCTGGATTTGAGAAAAGGAAACCATGGGGGAGGACTCAGTTATGTGAAAAATGCGGATTAAATCATGAGACAAGTCGGTGTTTTCGGGTGACTGGAGCATGTTTTAATTGTGGAAAGCTAGGTCATCAAATAAAAGATTACCCACTGAACAGGAAAAGAGAGCCACTGTCTCCTAGACCCTCAGCCCATGCTAGAGTATACGCTATCACTGAACAAGATTCTAGAGCTTCTAAATCAGTGGTGGAAGGTATTCTTCATGTTTCGAAAAGAAATGCAAAAGTTTTGTTTGATCCCGGCTCCAACTTATCGTTTGTTTCAAAATACTTTGCTGGTCACTTGGATATTCCACCTAAACCCCTGGATTATATGTTATATGTAACAACTGCTGTTGGAGATTCATTGGCAACAAACTTGGTCTACCCATCTTGTTTGATCTCTATTGGAGACCACGAATTCCTTGCTGATTTGATTCTCCTAGAGATCCAGGGCTTTGATATTATACTCGGCACGGATTGGTTATCTTCTCATCACGCTAGTATTGATTGTTACAAAAAAATAATTACTTTCTGCATACCAGATCAGCCTATATTTTTCTTTGAGGGCATTAAGCATGATTTGCCTCCTTGCTTAATATCCGCACTTCAAGCTTATCATCTTATGCAGAAAGGGTGTTTTTGTTATATGGTGTGTGTAAAGGAGCATTCAAATCAGGAAACCCACCTAGATGAAATTTCAGTGGTCAAAGAATTTCCTGATGTATTCCCTGATGACTTGCCTGGTTTACCTCTAGATAGAGAGGGTGAATTTGCTATTGATCTAGTCCCCAGTACAACCCCAGTATCTAAGCCTCCCTACAGAATGACACCACTCGAGCTAGAGGAATTAAAGAAGCAAATACAAGAATTATTAGATAAGGGTTTCATACGACCCAGTGTATCCCCATGGGGTGCTCCGGTACTATTAGTGAAGAAGAAGGATGGAACATTGAGGCTTTGTATTGATTATAGACAGTTGAATCAGGTGACCATCAAAAACAGGTATCCCATACCTAGAATTGATGATTTGTTTGATCAATTGCAGGGTGCACAAGTATTCTCTAAGATTGACCTGAGGTCAGGTTACTATCAGTTGAAGATCAAGGAGGAGGATATTTCAAAAACAGCTTTCAGAACTCGATATGGTCATTATGAATTCTTGGTGATGCCGTTTGGTTTGACAAATGCCCCTGCAGCTTTTATGGAACTAATGAATAGGATATTTCAACCGCTCTTGGATATCTGTGTAATTGTATTTATTGATGACATATTGGTGTATTCAAAGAGTAACCAGGAGCATGAGGAACACTTGAGAGATGTGTTGTCCATACTAAGAGAAAAGAAGTTGTATGCGAAGTTCAGCAAATGTGAATTTTGGTTGAATGAAGTTGCTTTCTTAGGCCATGTGATTTTAGGGAAGGGTATATCTGTTGATCCAAGGAAAATAGAAGCTGTAGTTGAATGGGAAGTACCAACAAATGTAACAGAGGTTAGAAGTTTCTTGGGCATGGCGGGTTATTACAGGAGATTTGTGGAGGGATTTTCTCGAATTGCTCAACCTCTCACCAAACTCACTAAGAAGAATATGAAATTTGTATGGGGCGATGATTGTGAGCAAAGCTTTCAAGAGTTAAAAAGAAGATTGACTAGTGCCCCTATTCTCACTATTCCAAGTGGTAGTGAGGGATTTGTAGTTTATACTGATGCTTCAAGAAAGGGCCTAGGATGTGTTTTGATGCAGGAAGGGAGAGTAATTGCTTATGCTTCTAGGCAACTTAAAGGTTATGAATTGAATTATCCAACTCATGATTTGGAATTAGCAGCAATCATTTTTGCTCTAAAGATCTGGAGACATTATTTGTATGGTCGACAGTTTGAAATCTTCACTGATCACAAGAGTTTAAAATATATTTTCACTCAGAAAGAGTTAAACATGAGGCAGCGAAGATGGATAGAACTTCTAAAGGATTATGATTATGCCATCCGTTATCACCCGGGCAAGGCCAATGTTGTAGCTGATGCACTTAGTAGAAAACCTACAAGTTTTATGGCTAGTCTGGTCGTGAAGCAATGGAAGCTAATAGAAGAAAATTTTGATTTGAAAGCTTTGAGGAAAGAGCAAGACTCGATGATTTTGATGGCCTCCATTCAAGTGCAGTCTGATCTTATGCAACAAATTAAGGAGGGACAATTACGAGATCCACACTTAATCTACTTGAGGAGTGAAGTAGAAAAGGAATTGAAGCCACAATTCCAAGTTTCAAAGGATGGCCTATTGAGATTTGGGGAGAGAGTATGTGTACCAAATGAACTAGATATCAAGAATCAAATCCTAAATGAAAGTCATACTTCAAAGTACGCCCTACACCCTAGGAGCACTAAGATGTATAGAGATCTTCAAAGTTATTATTGGTGGGAAGGCATGAAGAAGGAAATTGCAATGTATGTTTCAAAATGTTTGACGTGTCAGCAAATCAAAGTAAAACACCAAAGACCTGGAGGGTAGCTGCAACCTTTAGTTATACCTGAATGGAAATGGGAATGTATTACTATGGATTTTGTTTCAGGACTACCCAGAACCTCGAGGAAGCATGATGCTATTTGGGTTATCATTGATAGGTTAACAAAATCTGCACATTTCCTTCCGATTAATATGACTTACTCGCTTGATAGATTTGCAGATTTATATGTTAATGAAATAGTAAGACTTCATGGTATTCCAAAGGAGATCATCTCTGATAGAGACTCCAGATTTCTCTCTAGATTCTGGAGAAGATTACAGGAATTTATGGGCACTAAAGTTAAGTTTAATACTGCATATCATCCTCAGACTGATGGTCAGTCAGAAAGAACAATTCAAACACTTGAGGATTTGCTTAGAGCCTATGTTATGGATTGGAAAGGTGAATGGGATAAGGATATTTCACTTGTTGAGTTCACATATAACAATAGTTATCATTCAAGTATTCAGATGGCTCCTTATGAAGCTTTATATGGGCGGAAGTGCATAACACCTATATGTTGGGAGGAAGTTGGGGACAGAAAGTTGTTAGCACCGGACAAGGTACAAGAAACTACCGAGAAAATTCAAGTTATAAGGAAAAGGTTAAAAGCTGCTCAGAGTCGTCAAAAGAGTTATGCCGATAATAGGAGACGAGATATTGAGTTTGAAATCGGAGATTTTGTATTCTTAAAAGTCTCCCCTTCCAAAGGCATTATAAGGTTTGGGAAGAAAGGAAAGTTAAGCCCAAGATTTATTGGACCTTTTGAGGTTCTTGAGAGGGTTGGTTCTGTCGCTTACAGGATTGCCTTACCACCAGCATTGAGCCATGTCCATGATATATTTCATGTCTCGATGATTAGAAAGTATATGTATGACCCTTCTCACATCATTAAGTATGAGCTGGTGGAGTTCGATAAATATTTATCCTATGTGGAAGAGCCTATTCAGATTATTGATAAGAAAGAAAAAGTCCTAAGGAATCGGGTCATCCCACTGGTTCAAGTAAATTGGAGACATCATTCTGGAGAAGAGACAACTTGGGAGTTAGAAGAGGAAATGAAAAAGGTGTATCCTCGTCTTTTCATCGAATAGAGGTACGATAAATTTAGAGGACTAAATTTTTCTTTTAAGGGGGGGAGAGTGTAACACCCCTCATTTCCGAATGTTCGTATAAATTTTTGGTGATAATGTAAGCATCTATTTTAATTGACAAAAGAAATAGAGTATGAATCAGAGGTAACTTATTTTTAAGATTTGGGAGATCTGTTCAAAAAAAAAGAAAAAAAAAAGAAAAAGAAAGAATCTGAGGACCTATATGTAAACCCTAAGGACCTAATCGTGAATATGATAAAAACAAGGACAAAACTGCAAAATGCACCAAATGACAAATTCCACCGCTTAAGCTTTCTCTGCCTTCGTTGTTAAGGAAGCAGAGGAGGCAGCTCGTGGGTGATCAGGGAAAGAAAGAAAGAAAGAAGAAGAAGAAGAAGAAGAAGAAGAAGAGAAAGAAAATTGGGGCTTTTAGGGTTCTTGCTTTAATCTTGTCATTTCGGGTCAAAATTTCCAAAGGCAAGTGTTCTAACCCCATCCTACAGAAGTATTAGACTCTGTTTTTATGTTGATTCAAAATAAATTGGAAGATTTCTATTTAGAAACTGATATGTCTCTCCTTGGACATAAAACCATGGATTCTGAAAGTTTTTCAGTAAACTGACCCCTAAGCACTGTTTCAGCTATAAGGTATAGTACAGAATGAGGATTCAGGCAGGAACTATTTTTGTTTGAAATTAGTCTCGTATGTATTTCTTTTGACACCGATTTTGTAGATTTTGGACACCGAATACTTACCCAAAAATTTGTTTCAAAAGAGCCTATAGACGCTGTAAAACAGAGTTTATGATTTTTGACCTTTCGATACTAAAACGCCTAAAACACCCTGTTGAAAATTCTGAATTGTACCAAACTGATTTTATTTGAAACTAGACTTGAAAATCTTTCTTTTGACATATGGTTTGAAAATTTTGGAATTTAATTGCCTACCCTATTATCTGTTGAATCCGACCCTATAAATTCTGCAAAAGAGTGATTGTGATTTTGACCTTGTGTTACCAAATCAGAGGTAACTCTGTGTTGGGAGCCCTGTTTCACATGAAATCTGTTCCATCCGAATATAGATTGATATATGGTTTGACCATAGTCTTCTTATGGGTATTGGAGCATAATTGTTATTCTGAAATATTTGTTTGATGTGCCACTGGAATTCTGTCCGAAATCGAGCTTTGGTCGATTTCGCGTATTCTGTTCCATTTCCTTTGGATACTTGAATTCGTCTAATCTTCTTATTAGAATTGAGTTGATTATGATTGCTTGGAATCCCTGTACACTCTTGCTTTCATTTCTTTCCTAAAACGAATACTTTTGTGAGAGATTTGTTCCTTGCATCACATTGCTTTTGAAAAGGCACATGTACGTTTGGTTGTTCCGCGTGTGCTTCCGTTATATGCTACTTATTGTTGAAACTGCCTTCTTGTACTCTGGTGTGTGGGATTGTCTGGACCTTTGCCAGAAATGGTAAAGGGTATGCGCTGATTTGCCCGCTTTGTGGGGTCCCGCTTTGTGGGATATTCTGGTATGCGCTTATTTGCCCGCTTTGTGGGGTCCCGCTTTGTGGGATATTGCTTAGAGCCTGTGATGCTCTGCCGGCCCCCTTTGACTTCACCTAGACGTGGGTGGATGGAGCTCCCAGACGTGGGAGACTTTTGTCAGGTGGTCATTCAGAAATGGATGAATCACATTCTGACTGAGATCCCACTACACCCTCTATATGTTTGATATGACATCCAGAGTTTTGGTGAGTTATTTCTGTTCGTGCTCTGGATAGTTATGATATGATTGCAACGTCAAGGACGACGTTTGAGCTTCTGTACGACATATGAGTTTGATATGCTCTGAAATGCTTCATTCACTGTTGATTTTGCTTCGTAATGTTCCATATGTCGTTGATGTGATTTGGAACATTTTAAATGCCATTGATATGCTCCGATATGTTTCCTTTGTTTCTGATATGCTCCAATTACTCTATGCCCCATCTGTCAGGAACCAAATATGTATGATTAAAAAGGACAATTATGATTCTGCTCCTAATGATATTATGTATACGAAATCATATATTCTGCTTTGTGTTTGAAAACTGCATCTCTTTGGAAATTGTACTATTTTGATATGGATATGTTAGTCACTTGCTGAGCTCTTTATGCTCACCCCATTTGTTGATAAATTTTTCAGGATAGCGTATCGCTTGCTTAAATGTTAAGAATGGGCTGAGGCAGTGAAAGTTTAGAAGACGTTGGGCAGAACTTTTGTTAGCATATATGTAGTTGTGTATAAGCTACCTTGCATCTAATGAAATGTGACTATGAATCTAAACCTGTGGATTTTGTGTAAGTTAAAGGATCCCTCATGTATAGGGTTTTGGAATGTTAAATTAAATTCGTGTAATGATATGAACTTATGGTAAATCGATGATTGTGGTGACTGCATAGATTTCCCCACTGTGGATTTATATTGTGGTTTTTATTTTGATGAGTTGAGTTCAGATTGTATAAATTATCGAGTGATGTGTGCTATGTTTATGAATTGCACAGGGTTATGAATTGGTAGATTATAGAAGTGAAATTTTTGATCTGAATGTTTTCTTAGTGACCTCAAATGTGTGTTTGGATCCTGGGTTAGTTGGGACGAAAAAATAAAAAATAAAAAAATTTTAAATATCATGGATATTTTTAGGGGTGTGACAAAAGCTCTCTCCTTGATGTGATTTCTTCGGGCTTAGTGGTCGGCCCAATCTGAGTTCGGTAAAGAGCATCCGAATCTTATCCTCCATTCATGCCTCAAAGGCTTCGAATTTAGCATTGATTGCCTCCTTAGATACCATAGTATATGTCTTCAAATCTGTGATGTTAAGATCCCTCTTTTGTTGTTGGGTTAAAGGCATGTATTGGTTGAGAGAGGTGATGGTCGAAAGGGTTGGTGGATTGGTGGATGTAGGCTACGGTTTATGCTTGTTTTGTTGCTGTTTTGGGTGCAGTTTGAGGGTGTGGTTTGGTGGGGTTTTAGGGCTGTGGATAAAGTTTTGGGTCTGTGGTTTTGGGCAAAGCTCTCTCCTTGATGTGATTTCTTCGGGCTTAGTGGTCGGTCCAATCTGAGTTCGGTAAAGAGTGTCCGAACCTTATCCTCCATTCGCGCCTCGAAGGCTTCAAATTTAATTTTTTGTGGTAAGTAAAAGTAAATTGATTATGTGTAAAGTTTCTACAAATAGCTTTATCTATACAAGTCATAGACAAAGCCAAGTAACTCATAGAGTGCGAATGTGATAGTTATGACTACACATGTTGTAGACTATAACTACTTGTGGGTACATTATTTGGCATCATTCCCAAGATCTTTAGCTAATAGCAAAATTAAATTTAATAAAAATATCTTTTTCTCTTCGGGTGAATTGCTCGGTTTTGAGATCATGCTCCATACAGGATCTTGAGTCTCTAATAATCTCATTCAAGAGCTGAGCATTGTTTGTGTGTTAACATTCAAAGATTCTATTACATCTCTCCTTCCACATCCACCAAATAGCGCATATGAAATTAACCTTTGCCAGTTGTATAAGAGGCCCTTTTCTTGAGAAACATTGCATAAGGTCGCCTAGTTCTTGGTGCAAGTTTGGTTGCGGCAATCTATTGAGTTCAAATCGCTGGAGAATCTCCTTCCATATCCATTTTGTATAATCACAAGCAAAATAGAGGTGGTCAATAGTTTCTCAAGAATTTAACATTGATTACCTTCTCAGATGCCATAGTATATGCCACCAAATCTGTGATATTAATATCTCTCTTTTGTTGTCGGGTTAAAGGCATGTATAGGTTGAGAGAAGTGATGGTCGAAAGGGTTGGTGGATGTAGGCTACGATTTATGCTTGTTTTGTGGCTATTTTGGGTGCAGTTTGAGGGTGTGGTTTAGTAAAGTTTTAGGGCTGTGGATGAAAGTTTTGGATCTATGGTAGATGGTAGCAAAGGTTTGATAGAAATAAGTGGAAGTTGCAGCAAGTATGTGCTGTCTTGTAAGAGTAGAATTGTCATCGATGAAACAACGGTTTCTCGATGTAATTTCCAACAAAAACTTTCGAGAATTGAGGAGGGAATTGATAGCAAAATCACAGTTTATATGACAACAAGGACATCTAATTTAATCAAGAAAATTTTGGCAGTATAACAGCAAGGAAATTGGTGCAAGTTGCGATTGCAGAATTCTCGTCGAGAAATTTCAGCGGGTTACGACAAAAATTTGCAGCAACACAAAATCATTTTTAGAAATGAATTTCTTAATAGATAAATCTTAAATGGAAGCCAAGATGATCTATGAAGTGTATAAGAAATTTCATTAAAAAAAGATTGCAAATAGGTGGGTTAAGGCAACAATATGCGGGTAAAATTTTCTGCATCACAGATTTTTAAGTATAGCAGATTGGACGTAAAAGATCAGTGGTTTATATTGAGAATTTTTTGATGAAACCAAAGGGAATTCTACTGTTAGGAAGTGTCAAAGCTATCATAAAAATTTCGTAGAGATTTGGATAGAAACAACGTAGTATCGAGATCAAACAAACAGTGTTTTGCGGCTGAAATTTTACAGTGTAGATTTTTAAGTATAGCAGATTAGACGTAAAATATCAACGGTTTATATTGAGAATTTTTTGACAAAACTAAAGGAAATCTGCTATTAGGAAATGTCAAAGTTTTTTTTTTTTGTTAATAAGTAATAGTAAATTGATTTTGTGTAAAGTTTCTACAAATAGCTTTGTCTATACAAGTTATAGACGAAGCTAGGTAACTCATAGAGTACTCATGCGGTAGTTATGACTACACATGCTGTAGACTATAACTCTTAACTGTGTCCAACAAATAAAATTTAAAGTCCAGATATGCCCAGATTTCCTGTGGGTATAGCTTTTGACATCATGCCCAAGATCTTTAGCTAATAGCAAAATTGAATTTGATAAAAATATATTTTTCTCTCTGTGTAAGGTGCTCCATTTTGAGATCGTTCTCCATACATGATCTTGAGTCTCTAATAATCTCTGTCAAGAGCTAAGCATTGTTTGTGTTTTGACACTCAAAGATTCTGCTACACCTTTCCTTCCACATCCACCAAATAGCGCATCTGAATATAACCTTTGTCAATTGTGTAAAAGACCCTTTTCTTGAAAAACATTGCATGAGGTCAGCTAATTCTTGATGCAAGTTTGGTTGCGGCATTCTATTGAGTTCGAATCGCTGGAGAATCTCCTTTCATATCCATTTAGTATAGTCACAAGCAAAATAGAGATGGTCAACAGTTTCTTCTTGTTGCATGCAAAGGGAGCATCGGTTAACATGATGGATACCTCTTCTTTTCATATTGTCTACTGTAGGTAGGTTATTCAGAAGGGCCTGCCATGTACATAAGGAATGTCTCTGTGATCCCAGTCGATCCCATGTCCAACTACTTGGGAGCCACTTGTTATTTCTTTGCCTAATTTGATTCCATGCGGATGTGGCACTAAATTTACCATTGTCATGAAGCCAAATAAGTACATCGGACGGGTTGTTCCTAATTGGAATAGCTGTGATAGTCGGCCAAAGTGATAACATTTCAAGAGAAATAGGAGTAGGGAGACACCCGGTACCATTAGCAATGAACTCGGAAATCTTTCAATCTTTAGGAGCCCCAAGGTCTTTTCGTATTCTGTCACCATATAAATGAAATATACATTTCCCATTCACCCAAGGATCGTACCACATATTAGTATTAGTTCCAGTAGAGATTGCATAAGAAATGTGTTTGATTAGCCAATTCCTTGTCTTTAAAATTCCTTTCCAGGCTATGGAGTGGTATGTTCTTGTTGAAATTTCCCAAATCGATTCCTTTGAAAAATACCTAGCAGAAACCCATTGTGACCATAAGGAACATTTGTATTGCAAAAGGTCCCACAATTGCTTTACCAAACATGTTTTATTCCAATCTCTAGTATTTCTCAAGTTCAGCCCCCCTTCATCTTTCGGTTTGAGTATGGTGCTCCTTTGTTTTCTGACCATTCTTTAATGTATATACACGCAGACAAAGCGACACCAAGAGGCAAGAAACCGTTTAGATTCTTTAACATGTGGAGTACTCATCCTCAATTGCTTAAAAGATCGTCGCCGAATTCCGCCATCATCTCCACCACCGCAGATTATCCTTTGATCTCCCCGTGAATTGCAACAGGTTCTGGTTTCCTACCTTACTGCTGCTGCAATTTAGTTATCCCTATTCGAAAATCCAAAAAAAAAAAAATTTCGTTCCTATATTGCTGCAAATTTTCATCGTAAGTTGCAGAAATTTTTCGACGAGAATTCTGCTATCGCAAATTACACCAATTTTCTTGCTGTTACTGCCGAAATTTTCTTGATTAAATTGCACATCCTTGCTGTCATATAAACTAAAATATTGCTATCAATTCCCTCCTCAAATCTCTCAAATTTTTTGTGCAGATTTCATCGAGAAACCGCTGTTTCTTCGACGATAATTCTGCTCTTACAAGACAACACAATACTACAGCAAACTTTCACTGATTTCTATCAAACCTACACATGCCTTTAACCCATCAACAAAAGAGAGATCTTAACATCATAGATTTGGAGTCATATACTATGGCATCTGAGAAGGCAATCAATGCTAAATTTGAAGCCTTTGAGGCACGAATGGATGATAAGATTCGGACTCTCCTTGCCGAATTCAGTTTGGGCCGACCACCAAGCCCGAAGAAATCACATCAAGGAGAGAGCTCTAACCAATCACATCATGCCCAAAAAGATGACTTCCAAGAGAGGGGAGGCTCTATGACCGACCCCAACTATTCACGCATGAGAGAGGACTTCCCTAGATGGGAAGAAGGAGACCCAATTGGTTGGATCTCCCGTGCGGAGCGATATTTTCGGTACCATAAAACTACGGATGCATCCATGGTGGAAATTGTAGCTATACATCTTGAAGGGGATGCCATACAATGGTTTGACTGGTTTGAACACACTTATGGAGTCCTTTCATGGCGACAATTCAAAGAAGCACTACTGATCCGCTTCGGACCAACTTATTATGAGAACATTGACGGACAACTAGCAAAGATCCGACAAACCTCCACCATTCAGGAGTACCAGACCAGGTTTGAAAGGTTATCTAATCAAACTCGTGATTGGTCTGAAAAACAGTTATTGGGGACCTTTATTGAGGGCTTAAAGCCTGAGATCTGGGGAGAAGTTAAGGCGCGACAACCTTACACGCTTATGGCAGCCATCTCTTTCGCACGACTTCAAGATGAGCGATTGAACCATGAAGCCCAAAGGACTAGGATCACTCCACGACCTACAATACTAAAGCCTTCAGCCCCCCCTACTATCAACCGAGTCCCTGCACCGAAAAGGATAACAAGAGAAGAACTTCGGGAGCGATCTGCGAAGGGGTTATGTTGGCATTGCGACGAGCCGTGGAGCCGCGAGCATCGCTGTAAAAAAGGTAGACTCCTTATGATTGAACCAGTAGAAGAAGAGGTCATTGAACATCTAGAAGAGTGCCTTGAACATGAAGAAGAAGATATGGAAGAAGAGCCACAGCCGACCGACATTACGTTACACCACTAGCCGGCTACTCAAATCCGCAAACGATGAAAGTTGGAGGCCTTCTCAAACAACAACCGATCACTGTTCTCATCGACACGGGTAGCACTAATAACTTCCTAAATAGTAAGGTTGCTGCTCGGATGGCACTGCATATTGAAGGTTGCAGCAAGTTCGATGTAAAGGTTGCCGATGGCAGAATCCTAAAGTGCGACCAAAGATGCCCGCAGGTGAAACTATTACTGCAAGACCAAGTAATTATCACCGATTTCTTCCTCCTACCAATCGATGACTATGAGGCAGTGCTTGGTATAGAATGGCTGACTACACTAGGTGATGTCTCTTGAAACTTTTCTAAATTAATTATGAAATTCTACTGTAAGGGCAAACAGATCATCCTACGCGGGAAGCGCGGAAGCAACGTTACCACTGTTTCGACCCAACGAATGGAGAAAGTTTTGCACAAGGTAAATGGTGGCTTTTTAATGCATCTCCAGCCAAACCAGAAGAGAAGAAAATAGAAATTGAAGATCAAAATCTTGCCCAATTACTTACTGAATTTGCCGACATATTTGCTGAACCGCGCGGTCTTCCTCCTTCTCGGTAACATGACCATCGAATTCCAATCCTTCCGGGCAAGCCACCAGCGAACACTCGACTGTACCGATATCCTCACCTCCAAAACGATGAAATTGAAAAGATCGTAAAGGAGATGCTTGAAACAGGGGTGATTCTGTCACGCCCCTCAAAATATCGATAATATTAAAATAATTTTCAACACAAATCCATCCAGGATCCAAACACACATTTGAGGTCACTAAGAAAACATTCAGATCAAAATTTCACCTCTATAATCTATAAATTTATAAATCCTGTGCAGTTCATAAACATACAACACATCGTTCGATAATTCATAAAATCTGAACCCAACTCACCAAAATAATAACCACAACATAAATTCACAAGTATGGGAGTCTATATAGTCACAAAACCAACGTTTACCATAAGTTCATTTCATTACACGAATTAAACTTAATATTCCAGAATCCTACACATGAGAGGTCCTTCAAACTTATACAAAATCCACAAGTTTAGATTCATCGTCAACATTTCATTAGATGCAGAGTGTAAAAAACATATATGCTAATAAAGATCTGCCCATCTTTTAGCTTTCCACTGCCTCAGCCCAATCTTAACATTTAAGAGAGTGACAAGTTATCCTGAAAAATTTATACAGCAACGGGGTGAGCATATAAAGCTCAGCAAGTGACTAACATATCCATGGTAAAAGAGGAAAATCTTCAAACAAATAAGCTTTCATAATGTAAGGCAGAATATAAGAATCCATAGACATAATCTCTTTAGGTGTAGAATCACAAATATCATTTCAATCAAACATAATTGGTTCATACAGATGGAGCATATCAATAGCATGAGAAATGTTCCGAAGAATATCAACAACCTATGAAAAATTTCGAAGCATAACAATAACAAATGAAACATTTTGGAGCATATCAAAGGCGTACGAAATGTTTCGGAGCATATCAATGATAAGTGAAACATTTCGGAACATATCAATGGCGTTTGGACCATTTCGGAGCATTTCAAAGATGAATACGAAACAGAAGCTCAAATGTCGAATTTGACGTTGCATTCATATCATTCATATCCAAAGCATGTATAGAAACACATAACCAAAGCTTTGGATACCATATCAAACATACAGAAGGTGAAGTGGGATCATAACATAATATGGTACATCCATTTCTGAATGACCACCAAACATAAGTCTCTCACGTCTGGGAGGTCTCCCACGTTTGGGAGCTCCATCCACCCACGTTTGAGTTAAGTCATAGGGGCCGGCAGAGCATCTCAGGTTCTATGCATACCTCCCTTCACCATTTCTGGCGAAGGTTCACAATATCCCACAAACACCAGAGTACAAAAGGATAGTATGAACAATGAATAGCACATATCGGAAGCACACGCGAAACAACAAAACGTACATTTGCCTTTACGAGTCAATACGAAGTAAGCAATAATCTTTCATAATTATATTCAGATTTGAAAGGAATTGAAAGCAAGGGCACATATGGAATCCAAGCAATCACATACAACTCAATTCAAATAAGAAGGTTAGATGAATTCGATATCCAAAGGAATGAAACTAGAATAGGCACACATCGAAAGCAAATGCGGAACAATGGGTTATACATGTGCCTATATAAGTCAATGTGATATAGCATAAACGTTACACAATATATTCAGGAATGGTAATAATTTATAGACAAGAGCAAACAAGAATTCAAACATTAATATAAGCCATAATTGAGTGAAGAGAACTAAACAAAATCTATTTCCAAATGAACGAAAACAGAAGATACGAAATCGATCAAAGCTCGATTTCTGACAGAATTCGAGAGGCTCATTAGATAAATACTTTAGATTGTCAATTATGCTCCAATACCCTCAAGAACGCTATTGTCAAATGATATATCAATCTATTTTCTGTTGAAATAAGTTTCGTATGAATCATGGTTTCCAACAAGGAGTTACCTTTGATTTGGTAACACAAGGTCAAAAACAAAATCACTGTTTTGCAGAATTCATACGGTCGGATTCAACAGATAATAGGGTAGGCATTTGAATTCCAAAATTTTCAATTTATATGTCAAAAGAAAGGTCTACAAGTATAGTTTCGAACGAAGTCAGTTTGGTATAAATAATAATTTCCAACAGGGACTTACAGGTATTTTAGTATCAAAAGGTCAGGAATTTTGATCCCTTTTCTATAGCATCAATAGGCTCATTTGAAACAGACGTTTGGGTAAGTATTTGGTGTCCAAAATCTACAAAATCAGTGTCAAAAGAAATATATAAGAGTCTAATTTCAAACAAGCTAGATCTTGCCTGAATCCACATTTGGTGCTAAAAATTATAGCTGAAACAGTGTATAGGGGTCAGTTTAACGAAAAAATTTCAGATCATTGGTTTTATGTCCAAAGAGAGAAATATCAGGTTCTAAGCATAGATCTTTCAGAATCAATATAGGAACATAGACTAATACTTATGTAGAATGGGGTTAGAATACTTGCCTTTGAGAATTATGTCCCCAATTGAGAAAATTTGAGTAAGAAACCTCAAAGCCCCAATTTTTTTCTTCTTCTTCTTCCCCTTTTTTTTCCTCTTCTTCTTTCTTTCTTTCTCTGTTCATCCACGTAGCTACCTTCTCTGGTTCCTTAAGAACGAAGGCAGAGAGGCTTAAATGGTGGGATTTGTATTTTTATGCATTTTATAGTTTAAAACTTATATTATTATATTTATATACAAAAATTCAAAAATGAGGAATGTTATAGATTCGGCAAAGTTGCAACCCCTATTCCTCACCGGTGCTACTTGTACGCAAGAAGGATGGAACTTGACGGATGTGCATCGACTACCGAGCTTTAAATGGCATCATTGTCAAGGACATATACCCAATACCAACGATGGATGAACTTCTTGATGAATTGAAAGGAGCTCGAGTCTTCACGAAGTTGGACCTCCGATCCGGTTACAACCAAATTCGGGTTTGTGACGATGACATTCCAAAAACTACATTTCGCACACATGATGGCCATTATGAATTCTTGGTAATGCCTTTTGGACTCATGTTAGGACTCTAGCTTGGAGAGTCCTAATTGAGAGGGACATTCATGTAAAACTGTTAGGACTCTAGCTAGGAGAGTCCTAATTGAGAGGGGCATTCATGTAGGAGGTTTTTTCTTAGAGAAGAATTAAGAGTTGTAAGGGAATAGGAGTCTTGAGTAGGAGTCCTATTAGGAGTTGGTTAGAAGTAAGAGTCTTAAGTAGGAGTCCTATTAGGAGTTAGGGTTTGGAAGCCCTATAAATAGCCATGTATTCCTTCTCTTTTCTTAAGCAATAGATGAATCTTTTATAAAGCCTTTGAGCAGCAACTTGGAGGGAGGAACCCCTATAGAGTTCCAAGGAGGCCGATCCCCTAAAGAGATCAACCCCAAGTTTAGAATCTGCAAGGGTTCTAACACTAATGCTCCTTCAACCTTTCAAAGTCTCATGAACGATATATTTCGGAGCTTTCTTCGTAAATTTGTGCTGGTATTTTTCGATAATATTCTCGTTTACATCCCTTCTCTTGAGACTCACTTTCAGCATTTACGGATTGTTTTTACGATCCTTCTGGAGAATACTCTTTTTATTAAGCAACCAAAGTGCAGCTTTCTCTAGCAAAAAGTAGAGTACCTTGGGCATATAATATCAGAAGGAGTGGCGGTAGACCCGACAAAAATTGAGGCAATGCAAGGCTGACCCGACAAACTTCTTGGATTTGATTATGAAATTATTTACAAAAAGGGGAAAGAAAACATTTTTGCAGATGCACTCTCACGGCTACCTGAACAAGCTAAGGTTTCAGCCATCTCCCTTCCTACCACCGGTCTCCTCGAGGACATTAGGGAAGAATGGAAGAAAGATCCAGAGATCAGCAACATCATAAAAAAATTGGAGGAGGATCCAAGTGCAATAGCCCACTACACTTGGGATTCGAGGGATCTACGCTACAAAGGTCGCATTGTGCTTATACCTGACTCCCCTTGCATCGCAATCATCTTGCATAAAATGCACTCCATACCTTCAGTAGGGCACTCTGGATTCCTAAGAACTTACAATAGAGTGAAGCAAAATTTTTATTGGAGAGGGATGAAAAAAATTATTGCTGAATATGTGGCACAATGTGATGTATGTCAACAGCACAAGGGTGAAACTGTGGCAAATCCGGGGAAGCTACAACCACTACCCATACCAGACTCAGTGTGGACTGACATCTCCATGGACTTCATTGAAGGGCTGCCATCTTCAAAGGTAAAAGCACGATTCTCGTGGTAGTTGATCGACTTACGAAATATGCTCATTTTTGTGCTGTGAGAAATCCCTACACTACTGCTAGTATTGCCTAGATTTTCATAGAAAATATCGTTAAACTGTATGGGATGCTAAGGTCCATCGTAAGTGATCGTGACAGGATCTTCACTAGTAAATTTTGGACCGAGTTATTTCAGTTACAAGGCACCAAACTCAAGATGAGCATAGCGTATCATACACAGACTGACGGCCAAACAGAGGTGGTAAATAGGTGCTTAGAGACGTACCTCCGGTGTTTCGCTAGCGACCTGTCACGACCCGACAAAATATCGACAATATTTAAGATCTTCATCACAACAAACCCAGGATCCAAACACATATTTGAGGTCACTAAGAAAACATTCAGATCAAAAATTTCACTTCTATAATCTACCAATTCATAACCCTGTGCAATTCATAAACATAGCACACATCTCTCGATAATTCATACAATCTGAACTCAACTCATCAAAATAAAAACCACAATATAAATCCACAATTGGGGAAATCTATGCAGTCACCACAATCATCGATTTACCATAAGTTCATGCCATTACACAAATTTAATTTAACATACCAAAACCCTATACATGAGGGATCCTTTAACTTACACAAAATCCACAGGTTTAGATTCATAGTCACATTTCATTAGATGCAAGGTAGCTATATACACAACTACATATATGCTAACAAAAGTTCTGCCCAACGTCTTCTAAACTTTCCACTGCCTCAGCCCATTCTTAACATTTAAGCAAGCGATACGCTATCCTGAAAAATTTATCAACAAATGGGGTGAGCATAAAGAGCTCAGCAAGTGACTAACATATCCATATCAAAATAGTACAATTTCCAAAGTGGTGCAGTTTCAAAATACATGGCAGAATATACGATTTCGTAGACATAATATCATTAGAAGCAGAATCACAATTGTCCTTCCAATCATACCCATTAGGTTCCTGACAGATGGAGCATAGAGTAATTGGAGCATATCAGAGACAAAGGAAACATATCGGAGCTTATCAATGGCATATAAAATGTTTCAAAGCATATCAACGGCATATGGAACATTTCGAAGCAAAATCATCAGGGAATGAAGCCTTTCAGAGCATATCGGTACACATATCGTACAAGAGCTCAAACGTCGTCCTTGACGTTGCAATCCTATCAATCTTATCCAGAGTATGAACAGAAACAAACTCACCAAAACTCTGGATGTCATATCAAACATATAGAGGGTGTAGTGGGATCTCAGTCAGAATGTGATTCATCCATTTCTGAATGACCACCTGACAAAAGTCTATCACATACCCACGTAGCGGGCAACAAGCGCAAACAGAATATCCCTCATAGCGGGACCCCACATAGCGGGCAAATAGCGCATACCCTTTACCATTTCTGGCAAAGGTCCAGACAATCCCACACACCAGAGTACAAAAGGGTAGTTTCAACAATAAGTAGCATACATCGGAAGCACACGCGGAACAACGAAGCTTACATGTGCCTTTTTTTTTGAACAAATGACGCAAGGAACAATTCTCTCACAAATGTATTCATATTAGAAGGGAAAATGGAAGCAAGAGTGTACAGGGAATCCAAGTATAGTTAGCTCAATTCAAATAAGAAGGTTAGACGAATTCAAGTAATCAAAGGAATAGAACAGAATACGCGAAATCGACCAAAGCTCGATTTCGGACAGAATTCCAGTGGCACATCAAACAAATATTTCAGCATAACAATTTTGCTCCAATACCCATAAGAAGACTATGGTCAAACCATATATCAATCTATGTTCGGATGGAAAAGATTTCATATGAAACAGGGCTCCCAACACAGAGTTACCTCTGATTTGGTAACACAAGGTCAAAATCACAATCACTGTTTTGCAGAATTTATAGGATCAGATTCAACAGAAAATAGGATAGGCAATTGAATTCCAAAATTTTCAAACCATATGTCAAAAGAAATATTTTCAAGTCTAGTTTCAAATAAAATCAGTTTGGTACAAATCAGAATTTCTTCTTCTTCTTCTTCTTCTTCTTCTTCTTCTTCTTCTTCTTCTTCTTCCTTTCTTTCCCTGATCACCCACGAGCTGCCTTCTCTGCTTTCTTAAGAACGAAGGCAGAGAAGCTTAAGCGGTGGGATTTGTCATTTGGTGCATTTTGCAGTTTAGTCCTTGTTTTTATCATATTCACGATTAGGTCCTTAGGGTTTACATATAGGTCCTCAGATTCTTTCTTTTTTTTTTTCTTTTTTGAACAGATCTCCCAAATCTTAAAAATAAGTTACCTCTAATCCATACTCTATTTCTTCTGTCAATTAAAATAGAAGCTCACATTATCGCCAGAAATTTATACGAACATTCAGTAATGAGGGGTGTTACACGACCGACCAAAATAGTGGGCGAAATTGCTTCCTTGGGCCGAATGGTGGTATAATACTACATATTATTCATCTATAAAATGTGCCCCTTATGAAGCATTTTATGGTCGACCAGCCCTTGTGATTCCAAAGTATGTAATTGGCTCGGCCAAGATAGATCAGGTTGACCAAGAATTGATTGATAGGGACAAACTCTTACAACTGTTAAAAGATAATCTCTCTACCGCTCAAGCCAGAATGAAGCAGCAAGCCGACACACGACGAAGTGAAAGAGAATTTTCAGTGGGAGATTGGGTTTATCTTTGCCTACAACCATACAAGCAACTCTCTATCAACACTCGAGCCTCCATGAGGCTATCCCCACGTTTTTATGGGCCCTATCAGATCACAAAGCATATTGGAGCCGTGGCGTACAGACTTAAATTACCTGAGGATGCCAAAATTCACCATGTCTTCCACGTATCATGCCTAAAGCCCAAGTTGGGAGAACACGAGTCACCCCAGATCCAACTCCCCAACACAACTAAGGATGTAGTTATTCAAACCCAACCACAAGCCATCCTCGATCACAGGATCGTGATGCATCGCCGACATCCCTCTACTGAAGTACTAGTGCATTGGAATAATCTACCACTTGAAGACGCCACATGGGAATCATATGAGGAGCTGAAGGCCCGGTCCCTGAGTTTGTGGAATCTCAGCCTTGAGGACAAGGCTGATTTGAAGAGGGCGGGTCTGTTAGGACTCTAGCTAGGAGAGTCCTAATTGAGAGGGACATTCAGTTAGGACCCTGTTAGGACTCTAGCTAGGAGAGTCCAAATTGAGAGAGACATTCTGTTAGGAATCTAGCTAGGAGAGTCCTAATTGAGAGGGACATTCATGTAGGAGTTTTTTCTTAGAGAAGAATTAGGAGTTTTAAGGGAATATGAGTCTTGAGTAGGAGTCCTATTAGGAGTTGGTTAGAAGTAAGAGTCTGAAGTAGGAGTCCTATTAGGAGTTAGGGTTTAGAAGCCCTATAAATAGCCATATATTCTTTCTCTTTTCATAAGCAATATATGAATCTTTTATGCAGTCTTTGAGCAGCAACTTGGAGGGAGGAACCCCTAAAGAGTTCCAAGGAGGCCGATCCCCTAAAGAGATCAACCTCAAGTTTAGAATCTGCAATGGTTCTAAAACACACTCTGCATCTAATGAAATGTTGACGATGAATCTAAACTTGTGGATTTTGTATAAGTTTAAAGGACCTCTCATGTCTAGGATTCTGGAATGTTAAGTTTAATTCGTGTAATGATATGAACTTATGGTAAACATTGGTTTTGTGACTATATAGACTCTCATACTTGTGAATTTATGTTGTGGTTATTATTTTGGTGAGTTGGGTTCATATTTTATGAATCATCGAGCGTTGTGTTGTATGTTTATGAACTGCACAGGGTTTATAAATTTATAGATTATAGAGGTGAAATTTTGATCTGTATATTTTTTTAGTGACCTCAAATGTGTGATTGGATCCTAGATGGATTTCTGATGAAATTTTTTAATATTATCGATATTTTGAGGGGCATGCCAGAGGTGGTATCAGAGCATGATTTGAGAATCACTAAGAATATTTTTTTGATGTACTTGATGAAAAAAAAATAATTGAGGTTTATTGACTTTCATTTTGAGATTGATCAAAGAAAATTTTCTTTTGATGTTTTATGAAGCAAGGATGACGAGATTATCCGGTTCTCCTGTTGCATCTACTGTTGATCAACTAAGTGGTATCATGCAGACTTTGGAGACTATGGCACAAGTGATGCAACAACAACAACAACAACATGTCCAACAAGGAAGAAATGATGGAACAAGGACATCAAACCAGATTGGGTTGAGAATTGAACAGTTTAAGAAGCTTAGTCCTCTCAGTTTTAGTGGTGAGTCTGATCCAATGGTGGCAGAACGATGGATGATGCAGATAGAGAAAATATTTGATGTCTTAAATTACCCTGATGATCAGAAAGTTTCTCTTGCTACCTTCATGCTGGAAGGAGAAGCTGAACACTGGTGGAGAATGATTAAGAGGATTTTTGAAATCAAACATAAGCCAATTGTTGAATCTCGGATTTTGATGATGAAACTAATTGATTGTGTTTAAATGTTTGACTACATTTTGAGTGATACAGGTCTACTCGATCGGGATTAGACAATTAACGCAGGAGGAATTGACGTTGCGTCGGAGGAGATCACGTCAGGATATTGGATGGCAGAAGGCTTCGGGCTTCGGGCATCGGGCCAAGAGCGGAATTGCGCCAAGGATATCGGCGTTGTGGAGGTCAACCGCCGATTGGGCAACAAGCCGCAAGAGAGGATGATGCGCCGAAGAATCGGACGAAGCGCCAACCAATGACGTGCCGAGCAACAGAATGTCAATTCGCTTTATAATAATTGTCTAGATCGGAGTAAAGTTTTGGTTTGTGTGTGCAGGATTAACTACGATAACGATGAAGACATAAAGCGAAACAAAGTGCTGGAGTCAAGCGCGAAGGATTCGTTGGGAGTTCGAGAGTTCGACGGAAGTCCGAAGGTTCGTCGGGAATGCTGCCGGAACTAGCCGAGAATGAGTAGGGAGCTTGCCGAAGGGTTTTTCGGAAGCTCGCCGGAAGGTTCGTTGTAAGTTCGCGGAGCTCGCCGAGAAAGATCGGAGCTTACCAAAGAAGCTCGTTGGAACTCGCCAAGATCAAATCGTGAAGTCTAGGAGCTTGCCGGGAGTCCGCAGAATGGTTTCCGAGAGTTTATCGGAAGACCGTCGGAAGTTCGTTGGAAGCTCGCCGGAAGAAGTCTTGACTTGCGGACTTTGTAATAGCTTAGAAAATGTCTTTAAATTCGTAGTTAGCACGTTAATTAGGGTTAGGATTAGGTGTTAATCCTATAACCCAAGTAGGGGCCAATTGGGCCCAAGTTCGGACTAGTTTGGGGCAAGATTGAAGCCTAACTAGTGGGCTGAAAACACTGTAGGCGGTGGCACCGCCTGGGCTGGGCGGTGGCATCGCCCAGCACCCGAGAGCTGGGCGGTGACACCTCCTGGCTGGGCGGTGGAACCGCCCAGCACCCGAGCGTTGGGCGGTGGCACCGCTTGGGTAGGCGGTGGCACCTCCAACAGCGGGAACCCAAAGAGAATTCAAATTTTGAAGCCCAAATTTGAATCCTCTTGAGGCCTATAAATACCCCTCAAATCTCAGCTGAGAGAACAACTTTTTGAGCAGCAAGTGTTTGAGAGAAAGGCATTAGAAAAGTCCTAGCTAATCTTGTTTTCATTTTGCTAGTGTTCACCTCCTTCATTCTTGCTAAAAATTTGTAAGAGAGTGAACCGCTTGTAAAGAGTTGTAAGAGGGGTATTTACCCTTCCCTTTCAAGAGATTTGCTAGTGGAAGGTGGGAGCCTCATCGAAGAGGGGCCTCGCAAGTGGATGTAGGTCATTTGACCGAACCACTCTAAATCGGCGTAATCTCTGGTTTGCATTTCATTATTGTCATTTACATTACTGCAAATCTTCTTACTGCTTTAGTTTCTTATTACCCTTGTTGCGCAACTTTAAGAATACGCTTTCAAGTTAAACTTTTCAAGTTCCGTTCTTATCGTACGAAAAATTTGTCGAAATCAATGTTTTAATCCGCTGCACTAATTCACCCCCCCCCTCTTAGTGCCGCTTCGATCCTAACAATTGGTATCAGAGCCACGTTTTTCTACCTTGGTTTAACACCCAAATAGAAATGGCTCTTTACGGCTTTCAAGAGGGTCACTCTCTCATTTGTCCTCCCTTTTTCAATGGGACGAACTACACTTATTGGAAAACTCGAATGAGAGTTTTCTTACTTTCGTTGGATTTGAATTTATGGCACATAGTCGAAAATGGATTTGAAATGTCTTCTCTCCCAATGAATCATTGGAATGATTTGGAGAAGAAGATGTTTTCTCTAAATGCAAAGGCTATGAATGCCTTATATTGTGCACTTGACAAAAATGAATTAAATCGTGTTTCGATGTGTGACTCGGCTTTTGATATTTGGAGAACTCTAGAGGTCACTCATGAAGGCACTAGCCGAGTGAAAGAGTCCAAAATCAATATTCTTGTGCATTCTTACGAACTTTTCCGGATGAAACCAAGTGAGTCCATCGGAGACATGTACACCCGGTTCACGGATGTCATCAATGGACTCAAAGCTCTTGGTAAAAGTTTTTCTAATTTTGAACTAGTCACTAAAATCTTAAGATCCCTTCCAAAAAGTTGGGATCCAAAAGTTACGGCCATTCAAGAGGCCAAGGACCTTAAAACATTCCCTCTCGAAGAACTTATTGGGTCTCTAATGACCTACGAAATGAACAATGAGACAAAAAAGAAACTCGAGAACAACCTTCCAAATGATAGGAAGGATTTGGGACATAGAACACATGAATACCACTCGAGCATAAGCTCAAGTGATGGTGAACTTAAACTACAAATGAAACAAAAATTAAAAAGCAAAAAGAATGGAACTACTTGCTTTGAACGCAAGAAGAACAAAAGTTGGGATGAATTGAGCTCTTCCGAAGACGAGGAGAAAATCAAGAAAGGCGAGGTGGCAAACTATGCCTCACCCTCTTACAACAATGAGGTAATCAAAATCCCACTAATTTATTTCGATATTACATAATACTTTCTTGAGTTATTTTTAATTTAGTTTAGGATTAATTTTCTTGAAAATTGCATGTGCTATGTTAATGCAGTAAAATGTTAGATATAAATCTAATACTTATACACCTAGTAAGATTAATCTTATATATGTGATTGAGAAGCAAGAATTTGTATTTTGACGATTTCCATATTGATTTTCAATGACGATGCATGACTTTTGAATGGAAGGCTTGATGATTTTTTTTTTTGAACCTTGTCTTTGGTTTTCAAACATGATGTATAGTTTTGACATAAGAACAAAAATTTGAAGCATGCTAATATAAAGTCAATCATATAAAGTAAAACTAAAGAAATTTTAAATATCTATAAGAATCATTCAAAATTATGTTCAATAAAACCTTACTTGATGTTGTAATGAAACTATTGAAAGTTTTGATGCTATGATATGATGATTTTATGCATGAGATTGTAAAGTTATACATGATGATTTTTTGGTCTTGATGGTTTTTATGACAAAACTCATTTTTCGATCCTAAATGTTGATGCACATTTTTATCTAGCATAAATGACATGAATTTAAGTAACTAAAAAGAGAAAAGCATTGTTCTTGAAAATTATTTTTCTCTATCTTGTTGATTTATATGAATCCCTTGAAAATGATTTTGGTTTGATGATTTGAATTACAAATGAGTTATATCAAAATCATGATATTGATTTGACTTGAAGTAATGAGTTGAAATCATTTTTTTTGGAATTATGTGTTGCACTTTTTTTATCTTGATGATCTTTGATTTTTTTTTTGTTTTAAAACGATGATGCATGAATTTGAAAGAAAAGGAGATGCATGCATGGAATCAATCAATAAGTTGAAACAAAAGGAGGAAAGATTTTTTATTGAAAATTTTCTTTTTCTCTATCTTATTGATTTATACCTAAGAGACCAATAAAATTATTTATGTCATTTTGAATCTCTTGAAAGAAATGTTGAGATTTTGATGATTTAGACGATTTGAATTTGAATGAGTTTTATCTAAAATCATGATCTTGATTCCGTGATATTTACAAATTAAGATTTATTATGAATCAAGATTTTTCATTAATCGATCTCCTAAGATTTTCTTTTGATTATTAATGAGTAGGTTTTTCAAAAAGAAATCATGTCTTCTGGTATTCACATGTTCTAATCCTTCATGATAAAATTTTTATGTAATTCCTTATATTCATGAAATGTTTATCTCATCACCAATTATTTTCTTCTTGATATTCCTTATTTGGTGATATAAAATCATGCATGAAATACTCTTGAGATTATTTTGATGCATACAAATGAAAAGTTATGATCATGCATGGTAGGATGCAATTTGACAAATTAATACCATTATGATTTGAAATATTTATAATTTGGAATGATGCATGCAATACTTATGCCTTTTATTATGATAATATATGTGATGTATTGCATATGATGTGAATCATGAATGCTTTAAATGATAAATGTCTTGATATCATGATTGATGATTTTGTTCTATGCATAAGATTTTTAAAATTATGCATAATGAATCTTGTAATTTACAGATTATCGATTTTCTTTTTACCATAATGAAAGTGCCTTATTGATCCTTGTCATAATAAATCTAGCACTTTCGGTTTTAAACATGATACATGTTTTTATTTGACATAAAAAAAAAAAGGGAGGCATGCTTGAATGAAATAAATCACATGAATTGAAGCAACTAAAAGAGAAGAACATTTTTCTTCTTGAAAATTATTTTTTCTATATTATTGATTTTGATGAATCTATTTGTATTATTTTTATGAATCTCATGGATTATGAAAATGATTTGAATTTAATGGATTTTATTGAAATCATGATCTTGATTTCTCACAATTTTCTATTGAATGAATCAAGTTTGTTTTCTATTTAAAAAGATATTTATCAAAATTTTCATGGTCTTTTAGTATTCATGATATTGATAATTATATTTTGAAACTCTATGTAAATCAAGATTCTTCATCATGATTCTCTCGTTTTATAAAAGAGGAGATGTTCTATGTGAATCATAAGATTTTAAATGCATGAATTGAGATCTTGCTCTCCTACCACTCTTTTTGCTATTCACCAAAAGGAAGACTAATTCTAGTAAACCATGATATGCTATATGAATTTTATTGTATTCATGAAGTAAGATCTCATCACTAATTTTTGTTTATATTCCTTCATGTGATGATATGAAAGTATGAAACACTTATGATATGATTTTTTATACAATTCCATGTATTCGTGAAATATTAATCTCATCACCCAATTAATTCCTCTTGATACTCCTAATGTGATGAAGTGAAATTATGCATGAAATACAAATGGGGATAAGTTTTTGGTAGGATATAATTTGACAAATTGATACCATCATGATATGAAACATTTATGATTTGCAATGATATATGCAATACTTGTGCTTTCTAATTATGATGTGATGTATTACATATGATGTAAATCATGATTTAAAATACTATGAGTTGTCGCTAAAATGATGTATTATAAATATTGATTTAATGTTTTGTATCATGAATACTCTAAATGATGAATATTTGGTATCATGATCAAAATGTTGACAAATAGTTAAAAATTTTAGTATCATGTATGATATCCTTATAATGTTGATCGATTTATTCAATATCATGCATGAATGAATATAAGGTTTTTGAAAATGTGCATATTCTAATTTGAAAATATGATGATGCACAATTAAGATTGATACTTACCTTTGTCATAATTGATGTAATGGGTCTTCCTTTCTTTTTTGACAATGACAAAGGGGGAGATAGCTTGCTTGCACAAGTCAAGAAGATGCAAAAACTTGATTGCTTGCTTGCCTATCTTAAGTAGCAAAGATTGCTAACTTGCTTATTTCAAGAAGCAAAAGTTGTCTTCTTGAACATCATTATCTTGCCCATCTCAAGAAGCAAGACTTGCAACCTGCACATTGCAATAGGAAGTAAGAATCGATAGCTTACACACTTCAACAAGAAAGCTATCTTGTATTTGCTTTTGAAATTTTTACTAGCTTGTATGTTACAAAACTTGCTTACTTTTTCAAATACTTTGCTAGCTTGCACTTTGTAAAGGAAGCAAAAATAACACTTCTCAAAAGAGAAGAAAAACTTACTGTCTTGAACATCTTTAATATGCTAGCTAGCATGATGTACAATTTGCTATTTTGAATATTACAAAGAAATACTATCATGCACATTGCAAAGAAAAGCAAAGTGCAATCTTGCACAAGAAGCAAGTGTTGAATTGCCATGATTGAACTTAAGAATCTTGCTATAATTTTGTGCTTATATGTTGTGATGAAAATCTAGCTTTATGTTGCAAAAACTTGCATATCTTTTAAAATAGCTAGAGCTACTTCTCCTTTTTGTTGATGACATAGGGGGAGAAGTATATTGATGACTTCATGCATTGAATTAAATATTTTATATATTTGCATGATAGTTTAAATGTTTTTCATAACATGTGATGAATGTTACTTGGATTTGGGATAATCCAAGTGTTTTATCAATGGCATATTGATAGGGGGAGTTTAGTTAAACTCCGGGGAGTTAAGGTTAACTCCGTTAGTCATCAATTAGTTGTCATCATCAAAAAGGGGGAGATTGTTGAATCTCGGATTTTGATGATGAAACTAATTGATTGTGTTTAAATGTTTGACTACATTTTGAGTGATACAGGTCTACTCGATCAGGATTAGACAATTAACGCAGGAGGAATTGACGTTGCGTCGGAGGAGATCACGTCAGGATATTGGATGGCAGAAGGCTTCGGGCTTCGGGCATCGGGCCAAGAGCGGAATTGCGCCAAGGATATCGGCGTTGTGGAGGTCAACCGCCGATTGGGCAACAAGCCGCAAGAGAGGATGATGCGCCGAAGAATCGGACGAAGCGCCAACCAATGACGTGCCGAGCAACAGAATGTCAATTCGCTTTATAATAATTGTCCAGATCGGAGTAAAGTTTTGGTTTGTGTGTGCAGGATTAACTACGATAACGATGAAGACATAAAGCGAAACAAAGTGCTGGAGTCAAGCGCGAAGGATTCGTTGGGAGTTCGAGAGTTCGACGGAAGTCCGAAGGTTCGTCGGGAATGCTGCCGGAACTAGCCGAGAATGAGTAGGGAGCTTGCCGAAGGGTTTTTCGGAAGCTCGCCGGAAGGTTCGTTGTAAGTTCGCGGAGCTCGCCGAGAAAGATCGGAGCTTACCAAAGAAGCTCGTTGGAACTCGCCAAGATCAAATCGTGAAGTCTAGGAGCTTGCCGGGAGTCCGCAGAATGGTTTCCGAGAGTTTATCGGAAGACCGTCGGAAGTTCGCTGGAAGCTCGCCGGAAGAAGTCTTGACTTGCGGACTTTGTAATAGCTTAGAAAATGTCTTTAAATTCGTAGTTAGCACGTTAATTAGGGTTAGGATTAGGTGTTAATCCTATAACCCAAGTAGGGGCCAATTGGGCCCAAGTTCGGACTAGTTTGGGGCAAGATTGAAGCCTAACTAGTGGGCTGAAAACACTGTAGGCGGTGGCACCGCCTGGGCTGGGCGGTGGCACCGCCCAGCACCCGAGAGCTGGGCGGTGACACCTCCTGGCTGGGCGGTGGAACCGCCCAGCACCCGAGCGTTGGGCGGTGGCACCGCTTGGGTAGGCGGTGGCACCTCCAACAGCGGGAACCCAAAGAGAATTCAAATTTTGAAGCCCAAATTTGAATCCTCTTGAGGCCTATAAATACCCCTCAAATCTCAGCTGAGAGAACAACTTTTTGAGCAGCAAGTGTTTGAGAGAAAGGCATTAGAAAAGTCCTAGCTAATCTTGTTTTCATTTTGCTAGTGTTCACCTCCTTCATTCTTGCTAAAAATTTGTAAGAGAGTGAACCGCTTGTAAAGAGTTGTAAGAGGGGTATTTACCCTTCCCTTTCAAGAGATTTGCTAGTGGAAGGTGGGAGCCTCATCGAAGAGGGGCCTCGCAAGTGGATGTAGGTCATTTGACCGAACCACTCTAAATCGGCGTAATCTCTGGTTTGCATTTCATTATTGTCATTTACATTACTGCAAATCTTCTTACTGCTTTAGTTCCTTATTACCCTTGTTGCGCAACTTTAAGAATACGCTTTCAAGTTAAACTTTTCAAGTTCCGTTCTTATCGTACGAAAAATTTGTCGAAATCAATGTTTTAATCCGCTGCACTAATTCACCCCCCCCCTCTTAGTGCCGCTTCGATCCTAACACCAATGACATGGAAGTTATTCAAAGAAAAGTTTAACGATAAATATTTTCCAGATTGTATGAGAGAGCAAAAAGAATTGGAGTTCTTGAATCTTATCTAGGGAATTATGACGGTTACAAAGTATGAATCTAAATTCACTGAGCTCTCCAGGTTTGCCACACATATGACTGATGATAAATCTAGAAAAGTAAGAAGGTTTGAAAGGGGATTACGGCCAGCGATAATAAGTCGAATGTCAGCTTTAAAACTACAAACATATGTGGATATGGTAGAAAGAGCTTTGAAAATTGAAAGAGGCTTGGAGGAAATTCAAGAAATCATGGGCAAGAACAAAAAGGACAAATTTACTAGCAAAATCAAGAGAGAAATTGAATATGAAGCTAGTAACAAGAGGATCAAGACATCTAGGTTTGAGAAAGGTAAACCATTGCGGAGGACTCAATCTTGTGCAAAATGTGGGTTAAATCATGAGACAAGTCAGTGTTTTCGGACGACTGGAGCCTGTTTTGCTTGTGGAAAGTTAGATCATCAAGTAAGAGATTACCCACTAAACAGGAAGAAACCACTGCCTACTAGACCCTCAACCTATGCTAGAGTGTATGCTATCACTGAACGAGATTCTAAAGCTTCTAAATCCGTGGTTGAAGGTATTCTTTATGTTTCTAAAAGAAATGCAAAGGTTTTGTTTGATCCCGATTCCAACTTATCATTTGTTTCACAATACTTCACTTGTCACTTGGATATTCTACCTAGACCCCTGGATTACATGTTATATGTAACAACTGTTGTTGGGGATTCTTTGGCAACAAACTTGGTTTACCCATCTTGTTTGATCTCTTTTGGAGAACACGAACTTCTTGCTGATTTGATTCTTCTAGAGATCCAGGGTTTTGATATTATACTTGGCATGGATTGGCTATCTTCCTATCATGCTAGTATTGATTGCTACACAAAAATAATTACTTTCTACATACCAGATCAGCCTATATTTTACTTTGAGGGTATTAGGCATGATTTGCCTCCTTGCTTGATATCAGCACTTCAAGCTTATCGTTTGATGCAGAAGGGTTGTTTTTATTATATGGTGTGTATAAAGGAGCATTCAAATCAGGAAACCCATCTAGATGAAATTTCAGTGGTCAAAGAGTTCCCTGATGTATTCCCAGATGACATGCTTGGTTTACCTCTAGATAGAGAGGGTGAATTTGTTATTGATCTGGTCCCTAGTACGACCCCAATATCTAAGCCTCCCTATAGAATGGCACCACTCGAGCTAGAGGAATTAAAGAAACAACTACAAGAATTATTAGATAAGGGCTTCATACGACCCAGCGTTTCACCGTGGGGTGCTCCGGTATTATTAGTGAAGAAGAAGGATGGAGCATTAAGACTTTGTATTGATTATAGACAGTTGAATCAGGTGACCATCAAAAACAAGTATCCCATACCCAGAATTGATGATTTGTTTGATCAACTGCAGGGTGCACAAGTATTCTCTAAAATTGATCTGAGGTCAGGTTACTATCAGTTGAAGATCAAGGAGGAGGATATTCCAAAAACAACTTTTAGAACTCGATATGGTCACTATGAATTCTTGGTGATGCCTTTTGGTTTGACTAATGCCCCTGCAGCTTTTATGGAACTAATGAATAGGATTTTACAACCGCTCTTGGATGACTGTGTAATTGTATTCATTGATGACATATTGGTGTATTCAAGGAGTAATCAGGAGCATGAGGAACACTTGAGAAATGTATTGTCCATACTAAGAGAAAAGAAGTTGTATGCAAAGTTCAGCAAATGTGAATTTTGGTTGACTGAAGTTGCTTTCTTAGGCCATGTGATTTCAGGGAAGGGTATATATGTTGATCCAAAGAAAGTGGAACCTGTAGTTGAAAGGGATGTACCAACAAATGTAACAAAAGTTAGAAGCTTCTTAGGCATGGCAGGTTATTACAAGAGATTTGTGGAGGGATTTTCTCGAATCGCTCAACCTCTCACCAACCTCACTAAAAAGAATGTGAAATTTGTATGGGGTGATGATTGTGAGCAAAGTTTTCAAGAGTTAAAAAGAAGATTGACTAGTGCCCCATTCTCACTATTCCAAGTGGTAGTGAGGGATTTGTAGTTTATACTGATGCTTCAAGAAAGGACCTTAGATGTGTTTTGATGTAGGAAGGGAGAGTAATTGCTTATGCTTCTAGGCAACTAAAAGGTTATGAATTGAATTATCCAACTCATGATTTGGAATTGGCAGCAATTATTTTTGCTCTAAAGATTTGGAGACATTGTATGGTCGACAATTTGAAATCTTTACTGATCAAAAGAGTTTAAAATATTTTTCCAAGAAGAAATTTTATTCTTTATTTTTCGTAAGATAGGCTGACAGTGGGTTTTGTGAATGCCTGTGGATATGAGCGGGAGACCCAAATAAGGAACTGGCAGGCTTCCCTCACTAACCCCCAAAGTTTGTGCAATAAAGACCTTATCCTCAACGTAAGGGCTTATATATACTTTACTTTTCACATGATTTAACTGAAGTCCAGAAACCATACCAAAGTCATTCATAATAGTAGCCAGGTTCTTTACTGAAGTTGGATCATTTTGGAGAAAGATAAATAAATCATCTGCAAATGTTATGTGTGATATATGAATAGAACCAGCAATGGGTACCTTAATGCTGCCATTTAAGACTGTGTGTTCCAACATACAGCTAAGTCCTTCCATCGCAATAGTAAAGAGATACGGAGAGAGTTGTCACGCCCCTCAAATATCCATGATTTTTAAAACAATTTCATGACAGACCAATCCAGGATCCAGACTAACGTTTGAGGACACTGAAAAACATTCAATCAAATTCACATCCATAAAACCTGTGCATTTTAAAATCATATATCACATCACTCGATAATTCACATTTATGGCAACCCAAGCCAACTTGACAAACATGAACAACATTTATAAATCCACAAGCTAAATAAATTATACAATCAGAACTCCAACTATTCACCACAAGTTCGTATCGTCATAAATTAGACTTAACATTCCGAAATTCCAAATAAGAGAGATCTTCTAACACTTTTACACAGTATATCCATTTCGATCATCAGAACAATTCATTACATACAAAATATGCTTATACAACAATAGCATAACAACCAACAAGACTTGCCCATAATTCTGAATAGCTATCCACTACCTCAGCCCAAATCAAACATCTCGAAGAGTGACAAAATGACCTAAAAGATTTATATAACAACGGAGTGAGCCAAAAACGGCTCAGCAAGTGACAAAACATATTCAGAACAAAAGGAACGGTTTCAAACGAGTAAGGTATCATAATGTAAGGCAGAATACAAGAATTCTCAAGGATACCATCTCATTAGATACAAAAATCATATGTATCATGTCATTCAAAACATATTTGATTCATAACAAATGGAGCATAGAGTAATTGGAGCATATCAATGGCAGATAGGACATTTCAGAACATATCAGTTCATAGCAAATGGAGCACACAGTAATTGGAGCATATTAATGGCGTATGAAATGTTCCGGAGCATATCAACGACATATGGAACATTTCGAAACATATCAACAGTGGATGAAACATTTCAGAGCATATCAATAACAAATACCGTACATAAACTCAAACGTCGTCTTTGACGTTGCAAACATATCAATCTTATCCAAAGCATGTACAGAAACACATAGCCAAAGCTCTAGATATCCTATCAAACATACAGAAGGTGTAGTGGGATCTCAGTCAGAATTTGATTCATCCATTTCTGAATGACCACCTGACAAACGTCTCCCACGTCTGGGAGCTCCATCCACCCATGTCTAGGTGAAGTCAGATGGGGCCGGCAGAGCATCGTAGGCTCTAAGCACATACCCTTTACCATTTCTGGCAAAGGTCCAGAATATCCCACAGAGCGGGACCCCATAGAGCGGGCAATAAGCGCATACCCTTTATCATTTCTCGCAAAGGTCCAGACAATCCCACACACTAGAGTACAAGAGGGCAGTTTTAATAATAAGTAGCATATATCGAAAGCACACGCGGAATAACAAAACGTACATGTGCCTTTTCAAGACAGTATGATGCAAGGAACAAATCTCTCACAAATGTATTCAGATTTGGAATGAAATGGAATAGGCACATATCAGAAGTAAATGCGGAACAATGGGATACACATGTGCCTATGTGAGTGAATACGATATAGCATAAACGTTACACAATAGGTTTCAATAATGCAAATAATTTTAAGGACAAGAGCATACAATAATTCAAAGCAGTAATATAAAGCTCAATTGAATAAGAAGGCTAAAGGATATCAATTTCCAAAGGAATGAAACCAGAATATGAGAAATCGACCAAAGCTCGATCGTCATCCTTGACGTTGCAATCATATCATTCTTATCCAGAGCATGTACAAAAACACATAACCAAAGCTCTGGATATCATATCAAACATATAGATGGTGTAGTGGGACCTCAAACAGAATGTGATACATCCATTTCTGAATGACCACCAGACATAATCTAGAGCATCGCAGGCTCTAAGCACATACCCTTTACCATTTCTGGCAAAGGTCCAGAATAACACCCTTTACCATTTCTGGCAAAGGTCCAGACAGTCCCACAAACACCAGAGTACAAAAGGGCAGTATGAACAATAAATAGCATATATCGGAAGCACACGCGGAACAACAAACGTACATGTGCCTTTACGAGTCAAATATGATGCAAGCAACAATCTCTCACAAATGTATTCAAATTTGGAATGAAATGAAAGCAAGAGTATACAGGGATTCCAAACAATCATATTTAGCTCAATTCAAATAAGAAAGCTAAGGGATATCAATTTCCAAAGGAATGAAACCAGAATATGAGAAATCGACCAAAGCTCGATTTCTGGCAGTATACAAGAGGCACATTGAGCAAATGATTCGAACTATCAATCGTGCTCCAATCTACTCAGAAATAATCATTGGATTATACTTTCAGATAAGATAGGCTTCATATGAATTGAATTGTCCAACAGAGAGAGTTACAAATAGTTTGGTAAACCAGGGTCACAGAACAAAATCTCTGTTTGGCTAGAACAAAATCTCAGAAGTTGCACAGATTCGAATCGTTACGTCTAAACAGGAGATATATCAAATGTAAGGCTAGAACAATTCAAAGTTCCTCATATTCAAAGCAAATGTAGAGATAAAATTGCAGTGAGGAACGATCAGGATACTTGCAATAGGAAAGATTAGAACAATTACAGGAGGAACGAATCAGGAACTTGCAATAAGAAATATCAGAGCAATTATAGGAGAAACGATCAGGGAACTTGCAATAAGAAATATCAGAGCAATTATAGGAGAAACGATCAGGGAACTTGCAATAAGAAATATCAGAGCAATTATAGGAGAAACGATCAGGGAACTTGCCTTTCAAGGATTTCGATCTAAAGATCCAAAGAAGGTGCCAGCCCAAATCCTTCTACTTTTCCTCTGTGTCCTCTCTCTGTTTCGTTTTGTGCTCCCGTTTTCTTCCTTTCTTCGCAACTACACCACGTGTCGAACATCGAGGCACAGTCACCTGCTCTCTCTTACTCTCATTCCTTCTTTTTCTTTCCCAAACGCAGCTGCCACAGCCGCTGCCGCTGCCACAATCGCAGCCCCTTCCACCGCACTACCTTCCTTCCTCCCTTCTCTCACAGACATAACTGCTGCATACGCAGTCGCTGCCGCTGCGGCCGCAATCCCGTCCGCAGCCCCTTTTTCCCCCTTTCCTTTCTTTTATTTCCCAGCTGCAACTGCCGCAGTCTCAGTCGCAACCATGGCCGCAGCCACCACAGCCGCAGCCTCTTCTTTCTCCCCTTTTCTATTTCCTCTCCTTCTCTTCCAGCTGCAGCTGCCTCTCCTTCTCCTCTTCCTCTCTTCTTCCCTTTTCCTTTCTCTTCTTCTTCCTTTCCTTCTCTTCTTTCCCAGCTGCATTGCTGCAGTCGCAGCCTCAGCCGCGGCCACAGCCTCTTCTTCCTCCCCTGCTCATCTTCCTCTCCTTCTTCTCTTCCAACTGCAGCTGCCACTGCCACAGCTGCCTCTCCTTCTCCTCTTCCTCTCTTCTTCCCTTTTCCTTTCTCTTCTTCTTCCTTTCCTTCTCTTCTTTCCCAGCTGCACTGCTGCAGTCGCAGAGTCAGCCGCGGCCACAGCCTCTTCTTCCTCCCCTGCTCATCTTCCTCTCCTTCTTCTCTTCCAACTGCATCTGCCATCGCCGCAGCCGTAGCCCCTTCTTTCCCTTCTCTTCTTCCTCTCCTTCCCTTCTTCCTTTCTCTTCCTCTTTCCCTGCCATAGCTGCAGCTACCACAGCCGCAGCCGCAGCTACTTCTTTCCCTTCTCCTCTTCCTTCTCCTTCCTTTCTTCTTCTTCTCTTCTTCTCCTTCCTCCCCTTCTTCTTCCCGGCGTCACACACACCCTCTCCCCTGTTTCCTCTGCAGGGAACAGAGGTATCACAACCTCTTCTCCTGCTTCCTCTTCTTCTTCTCTTCCTCTTCTTCTTCTTCTGCTCTTCTCCTACCCGACACCCCACACGTCTCCTCTGTTTCCACCTGTAGGAAACAGAGGTGCTGCAGCCCTAGCTGCTGCCACCTCTCGCTCCTCTCCGTCTTCCCTCTCTTTTCCCTCTTCTTCTCCTTCTCTTCTTCTCCTCTTCTCTTTTCCTCCCCCAAGGCCACACATCTCCTCGCTGCAGCCTTGCCGCAGCTATTCTCCTCTCTTATTCTTCTTCTTCTTCTTCTTCCCTTTTCATCCTCAACGCCCCACACATCCTCTCCTCTGTTTCCACCTGCGGGAAACAGAGGTGCTGCAGCCCTAGCTGCTGCAGCTGCCTCTCTTTCTCCTCTCCATCTTCCCTCTCTTCTACTTCTTCTTTTCTTCTCTTCTCCCTCTTCTTCCTCTCTTCTTTTCCCTCTTCTTCTCTTCTCCCTCTACTTCTCTTCTTCTTCTCCCCACGCCACACCGCTTCTCTCTGTTTCTCGAAGAAACAGAGAGAGCGTGGGAGGCGGTGGAATAAAACCGAAATTTTCGGTTTTCTTTATTTTCTTCTTTTTACAACTTAACAGTTTAGTCCTTGAAATTTCCATAATTACATATAGGTCCTCCGATTTATAAATAAATCTTTATTAATAATTTACAAAAGTGAGGGATATTACACTCTCCCCTCCTTAAAAGAAAATTTAGTCCTCTAAATTGATCATAGCTCAATCGATGAAAAGATGATGATTATGATTTCTTTATTTCCTCCTCCTGCTCTCAAAAAGTTTCATCAATACAATACAATTACACAATTATCCAAGAGTGACCGAAATATTCTCCTCCTTGATCTTCAATAGATGGTAACCCGACCTTCAAACAATCTTTTAAAATACCTGTGCACCCTGCAGTTAATCAAACAAGTCGTCACTTTAGAAAATACTCGTTTTTTGATGGTCACCTAATTCAACTATCTATAATCAATACAAAGCCTCAATGTTCCATCCATCTTTTTAACTAACACCGGAACACCCCATGATGAGATATCAAGCCAAATAAAATCCTTATTTAATAGTCCTTGTAGTTACTTTTCTAATTCCACTTACTCAAATAATATCATTGTGTAGAGAGGCTTAGATATTGGGATTGTCCCAAGGACCAAATCAAAAAGCAAAATCACATTTAGAGGTAATCCAAACAAGTCATCCTGGGATACATTAGGCAAGGAGATAAATCATGTCCAATACTAAGATCAACTGATCAAATATGCAAAAAGTGATCATTTGTTATATACCAATCCATACTGGTATGATAGGAAGATAGCCAATCCATACCAATTATAATATCAAAACTCCAAATCTCTAGGAGAACTAAGTCAGTAAAAGTTCAAGTTCTCCAACAAAAATCAGACAAGAGGACCAGATTCAAGTTCGTTATTAAAGAATCTCCAATGATCGTATTTACATATAGCACATAATGTAGTGGTCTAAGTTGATTGCCCAAGTGATAAGCAAAATATTATCAATCAAATCGTAAATAGGACCCATGGTCGAACAAATATTTGCATTCTTTCATAAACATGCATAATACCTTCGATCACTAATTCAGAAGTTTTAGAATCATATTCAGTGATAGCATACACTCTGACATGGGCTGATGATTTATGAGGCAGTGACTCTTTCTTCTTGTCCAAATGGCAGTCTTTTGTTTTATGATCCAACTTTCTACAAACAAATAGACTCCAGTCACCCACCAACACAAACTTGTTTCATAATTTAACTTGCAATTCACACATGATTGAGTCTTTTGTGGTGACTTCCCATTTCAAATCCAAATGTCTTGACCCTCTTGTTATTACTTTCTGATTCATTTCCAATCATATTTTTATTGGTAACTTGTCCTTATCATCTTGCCACTGATCTCCAAAAATTCTTTTCATTGTTGCCATTAATGATCAGCCTCTACTTCCAATATAAGGTGGCAAAAGAAATCTTTCGATCATCAGAACAATTTTGTACGTCAAATATCTTCTCTGTTTGCATCATCCATTTTTCTACCACCAATGAAATTAGGTGCACTATGCTTCCGCTGCGCCACTCTGATTCAATATCCCCGATTACCCCTTTCATCCCACTTAATTAATCAGAAATAAAGAAAATGGAAGGACCAAATGTCCTCATCATCATGGATTCATAAAATGCATCAAAGAATATTTCCACCAATCACTATAATTCACTAGTCCTCAATATATTTTGCACGTCAACATATCAAATATTTCAATAATCCTCAAACCATGCTCTGATACCACCTCTTTCACGCCCCTCAAATATCCATGATTTTTAAAACAATTTCATCACAGACCAATCCAGGATCCAAACTAACGTTTGAGGACACTGAAAAACATTCAATCAAATTCACATCCATAAAACCTGTGCATTTTAAAATCATATATCACATCACTCGATAATTCACATTTATGGCAACCCAAGACAACTTGACAAACATGAACAACATTTATAAATCCACAAGCTAAATAAATTATACAATCAGAACTCCAACTATTCACCACAAGTTCATATCATCATAAATTAGACTTAACATTCCGAAATTCCAAATAAGAGAGATCTTCTAACACTTTTACACAGTATATCCATTTCGATCATCAGAACAATTCATTACATACAAAATATGCTTATACAACAATAGCATAACAACCAACAAGACTTGCCCATAATTCTGAAAAGCTATCCACTGCCTCAGCCCAAATCAAACATCTCGAAGAGTGACAAGCTGACCTGAAAGATTTATATAACAACGGAGTGAGCCAAAAACGGCTCAGCAAGTGACAAAATATATTCAGAACAAAAGGAACGGTTTCAAACGAGAAAGGTATCATAATGTAAGGCAGAATACAAGAATTCTCAAGGATACCATCTAATTAGATACAAAAATCATATGTATCATGTCATTCAAAACATATTTGATTCATAACAAATGGAGCATAGAGTAATTGGAGCATATCAATGGCAAATAGGACATTTCAGAACATATCAGTTCATAGCAAATGGAGCACAGAGTAATTGGAGCATATCAATGACGTATGAAATGTTCCGGAGCATATCAATGACATATGGAACATTTCGAAACATATCAACAGTGGATGAAACATTTCAGAGCATATCAATAACAAATACCGTACAGAAGCTCAAACGTCGTCTTTGACGTTGCAAACATATCAATCTTATCCAAAGCATGTACAGAAATACATAGCCAAAGCTCTGGATATCATATCAAACATACAGAAAGTGTAGTGGGATCTCAGTCAGAATGTGATTCATCCATTTCTGAATGACCACCTGACAAACGTCTCCCACATCTGGGAGCTCCATCCACCCACGTCTAGGTGTAGTCAGAGGGGGCCGGCAGAGCATCGCAGGCTCTAAGCACATACCCTTTACCATTTCTGGCAAAGGTCCAGAATATCCCACAGAGCGGGCAATAAGCGCATACCCTTTACCATTTCTGGCAAAGGTCCAAACAATCCCACACACCAGAGTACAAGAGGGCAGTTTTAACAATAAGTAGCATATATCGGAAGCACACGCGGAACAACAAAACGTACATGTGTCTTTTCAAGACAATATGATGCAAGGAACAAATCTCTCACAAATGTATTCAGATTTGGAATGAAATGGAATAGGCACATATCGGAAGCAAATGCGGAACAATGGGATACACATGTGCCTGTGTGAGTCAATACGATATAGCATAAACGTTACAAAATAGTTTTCAAGAATGCAAATAATTTTAAGGACAAGAGCATACAAGAATTCAAAGCAGTAATATAAAGCTTAATTGAATAAGAAGGCTAAAGGATATCAATTTCCAAAGGAATGAAACCAGAATATGAGAAATCGACCAAAGCTCGATCGTCATCCTAGACGTTGCAATCATATCATTCTTATCCAGAGCATATACAAAAACACAAACCAAAGCTCTGGATATCATATCAAACATATAGATGGTGTAGTGGGACCTCAAACAGAACGTGATACATCTATTTATGAATGACCACCAGACATAATCTAGAGCATCACAGGCTCTAAGCACATACCCTTTACCATTTCTGGCAAAGGTCCAGAATAACACCCTTTACCATTTCTGGCAAAGGTCCAGACAGTCCCACAAACACCAGAGTACAAAAGGGCAGTATGAACAATAAATAGCATATATCGGAAGCACACGCGGAACAACAAACGTACATGTGCCTTTACGAGTCAAATATGATGCAAGCAACAATCTCTCACAAATGTATTCAGATTTGGAATGAAATGAAAGCAAGAGTATACAGGGATTCCAAACAATCATATTTAGCTCAATTCAAATAAGAAAGCTAAAGGATATCAATTTCCAAAGGAATGAAACCAGAATATGAGAAATCGACCAAAGCTCGATTTCTGGCAGAATACAAGAGGCACATTGAACAAATGATTCCAACTATCAATCGTGCTCCAATCTACTCAGAAATAATCATTGGATTATACTTTCAGATAAGACAGGCTTCATATGAATTGAACTGTCCAACAGAGAGAGTTACAAATAGTTTGGTAAACCAGGGTCATAGAACAAAATCTCTGTTTGGCAGAATTCATAAGGTCAGATTCAACAGATAACTGGGCAGGTGTTTGGATTCCAGATCTTTCAATCCATATTTCAAAAGAAGGATCTACGAGTCTAGTTTCCAATGAAATCAACTTTGAACAAATCGGAGTTTCCAACAAACTTATAGGCAGCTCGGTATCAAAAGGGTCAGAATCTCAGAAGTTGCACAGATTCGAATCGTTACGTCTAAACAGGAGATATATCAATTGCAAGGCTAGAACAATTCAAAGTTCATCATATTCATAGCAAATGTAGAGATAAAATTGCAGTGAGGAACGATCAGGATACTTGCAATAGGAAAGATTAGAACAATTACTGGAGGAACGAATCGGGAACTTGCAATAAGAAATATCAGAGCAATTATAGGAGAAACGATCAGGGAACTTGCAATAAGAAATATCAGAGCAATTATAGGAGAAACGATCAGGGAACTTGCCTTTCAAGGATTTCGATCCGAAGATCCAAAGAAGGTGCCAGCCCAAATCCTTCTACTTTTCCTCCGTGTCCTCTCCCTGTTTCGTTTTGTGCTCCCGTTTTCTTCCTTTCTTCGCAACTACACCACGTGTCAAACATCGAGGCACAGTCACCTGCTCTCTCTTACTCTCATTCCTTCTTTTTCTTTCCCAAACGCAGCTGCCACAGCCGCCACTGCTGCCGCTGCCACAATCGCAGCCCCTTCTACCGCACTACCTTCCTTCCTCCCTTCTCTCACAGACATAACTGCTGCATACGCAGTCGCTGCCGCTGCGGCCGCAATCCCGTCCGCAGCCCCTTTTTCCCCCTTTCCTTTCTTTTATTTCCCTGCTGCAACTACCGCAGTCTCAGTCGCAACCATGGCCGCAGCCACCACAGCCGCAGCCTCTTCTTTCTCCCCTGTTCTATTTCCTCTCCTTCTCTTCCAGCTGCAGCTGCCACTGCCACAGCTGCCTCTCCTTCTCCTCTTCCTCTCTTCTTCCCTTTTCCTTTCTCTTCTTCTTCCTTTCCTTCTCTTCTTTCCCAGCTGCATTGCTGCAGTCGCAGCCTCAGCCGCGGCCACAGCCTCTTCTTCCTACCCTGCTCATCTTCCTCTCCTTCTTTTATTCCAACTGCAGCTGCCACTGCCACAGCTGCCTCTCCTTCTCCTCTTCCTCTCTTCTTTCCCAGCTGCACTGCTGCAGTCGCAGCCTCAGCCGAGGCCACAGCCTCTTCTTCCTCCCCTGCTCATCTTCCTCTCCTTCTTCTCTTCCAACTGCAGCTGCCATCGCCGCAGCCGCAGCCCCTTCTTTCCCTTCTCTTCTTCCTCTCCTTCCCTTCTTCCTTTCTCTTCCTCTTTCCCTGCCATAGCTGTCACGCCCCTCAAAATATCCATGATTTTTGAAATTTTCGTCACAGACCAATCCAGGATCCAAACTAACGTTTGAGGACACTGAAAACATTCTATTCATATTCACATCCATAAAACCTGTGCAGTTTATAATCATATATCACATCACTCGATAATTCACATTTATGGCAACCCAAGCCAACTTGACAAACATGAACAACATTTATAAATCCACAAGCTAAATAAATTATACAATCAGAACTCCAACTATTCACCACAAGTTCATATCGTCATAAATTAGACTTAACATTCCGAAATTCCAAATAAGAGAGATCTTCTAACACTTTTACACAGTATATCCATTTCGATCATCAGAACAATTCATTACATACAAAATATGCTTATACACCAATAGCATAACAACCAACAGGACTTGCCCATAATTCTGAATAGCTATCCACTGCCTCAGCCCAAATCAAACATCTCGAAGAGTGACAAGCTGACCTGAAAGGTTTATATAACAACGGAGTGAGCCAAAAACGGCTCAGCAAGTGACAAAGCATATTCAGAACAAAAGGAACAGTTTGAAACGAGTAAGGTATCATAATGCAAGGCAGAATACCAGAATTCTCAAGGATACCATCTCAATAGATACCAAATCATACGTATCATGTCATTCATAACATATTTGATCCATAACGAATGGAGCATAGAGTAATTGGAACATATCAATGGCAGATAGGACATTTCAGAACAAATCAGCTCATAGCAAATGGAGCACAGAGTAATTTGGAGCATATCAATGGTAGATAGGACATTTCAGAACATATCAGTTCATAGCAAATGGAGCACAGAGTAATTTGGAGCATATCAATGGTAGATAGGACATTTCAGAACATATCAATTCATAGCAAATGGAGCACAAAGTAATTGGAGCATATCAATGGCGTATGAAATGTTCCGGAGCATATCAACGACATATGGAACATTTCGAAACATATCAACAGTGGATGAAACATTTCAGAGCATATCAATAACAAATACCGTACAGAAGCTCAAACGTCGTCTTTGACGTTGCAAACATATCAATCTTATCCAAAGTATGTACAGAAACACATAACCAAAGCTCTGGATATCATATCAAACATACAGAAGGTGTAGTGGGATCTCAGTCAGAATGTGATTCATCCATTTCTGAATGACCACCTGACAAAAGTCTCCCACGTCTAGGAGCTCCATCCACCCACGTCTAGGTGAAGTCAAAGGGGGCCGGCAGAGCATCGCAGGCTCTAATCACATACCCACGTAGCGGGCAACACGCGTATACAGAATATCCCTCATAGCTGAAATATTAAATAGGAGACCGGTGGTAGGAAGGGAGATGGCTGAAACCTTAACTTGTTCAGGTAGCCGTGAGAGTGCATCTGCAACAACGTTTTCTTTCCCCTTTTTGTAAATAATTTCATAATCAAATCCAAGAAGTTTGGTTACCCATTTTTGCTGCTCAAGGGATGATATCTTTTGCTCCAAAAAGTACTTGAGGCTTTTATGGTCAGTTTTAATTTGAAATCGCCGGTCGATCAAGTAGGGTCTCCACCTCGTTACTACGTGTACAATGGCAAGCATCTCCTTATCATATACTGACATGTTTTGATGGGAGGGAGATAATGTCTTGCTAGTGTATGCGAGTGGTCGACCATTTTGCATGAGAACGGCTCCAATTCTGACTCTAGATGCATCGGCCTCAATGATGAATGGTCTATTGAAATCTGGTAGCGCAAGCACCGGCGTCGATGGCAACAGAGGCTTTGTCCGACCATTGGAAAGCATCTTTTTTCAGTAAAGAAGTGAGTGGTGCACTGATCTTCCCATAGTCCTTAACAAATTTTTGGTAGTAGCCCGTTAGTCCAAGGAACCCCCGTAGTAATTTCACGTTTGTAGGTTTCGGCCAGCCTTGCATTGCCTCAATTTTTGTTGGGTCTACCGCCACTCCTTCTGATATTATATGCCCAAGGTACTCTACTTTTTGCTGGAGAAAGCTGCACTTTGGTTGCTTAACAAAAAGAGTATTCTCCCGAAGGATCGTCAAAACAATCCGTAAATGCTGAAAGTGAGTATCAAGAGAAGGGCTGTAAATGAGAATATCAACGAAAAATACCAGCACAAATTTACGAAGAAAGCTCCAAAAAATATCGTTCATGAGACTTTGAAAGGTTGAAGGAGCATTAGTGAGTCCAAAAGGCATTACCAAGAATTCATAATGGCCATCATGTGTGCGAAATGCAGTTTTTGGAATGTCATCATCACATACCCGAATTTGGTGGTAGCCGGATCGGAGGTCCAACTTCGTGAAGACTTGAGCTCCTTTCAATTCATCAAGAAGTTCATCCACCACTGGTATTGGGTACTTGTCCTTGACGGTGATGCCATTTAAAGCTCGGTAGTCGATGCACATCCGCCAAGTTCCGTCCTTCTTGCGTACAAGTAGCACCGGTGAGGAATAGGGGCTGCAACTTGGCCGAATCACCCCTATTTCAAGCATCTCCTTTACAATCTTTTCAATTTCATCTTTCTAGAGGTGAGGATATCGGTACGGTCGAGTGTTCACTGGTGGCTTGCCCGGAAGGATTGGAATTCAATGGTCATGTTGCCGAGAAGGAGGAAGACCGCGTGGTTCAGCAAATATGTCGGCAAATTCAGTAAGCAATTAGGCAAGATTTTGATCTTCAATTTCTATTTTCTTCCCCTCCGGTTGCTGCTGGAGGTGCATAAAAAAGCTACCATTTACCTTGTGTAAAACATTTTCCATTCGTTGGGTCGAAACAGTGGTAACGTTGCTTCCGCGCTTCCCGCGAAGGATGATCTATTTGCCCTTACAGTAGAATTTCATAATTAATTTAGAAAAGTTCCAAGAGACATCACCTAGTGTAGTCAGCCTTTTTATACCAAGTACTGCCTCATAGTCATCGATTGGTAAGAGGAAGAAATCGGTGATAATTTCTTGGTCTTGTAGTATAGTTTCACCTGCGGGCCTCTTTGGTAGCACTTTAGGATTCTGCCGTCGGCAACCTTTACATCGAACTTGCTGCAATCTTCAATATGCAGTGCCATCCGAGCAGCAACCTTACTATTTAGGAAGTTATTAGTGCTACCCGTGTCGATGAGAATAGTGATCGACTGTTGTTTGAGAAGGCCTCCAACTTTCATCGTTTGCGGATTTGAGTAGCCGGCTAGTGCGTGTACCGTAATGTCGGTTGGCTGTGACTCTTATTCCATATCTTCTTCTTCATGTTCAAGGCTCTCTTCTAGATGTTCAATGACCTCTTCTTCTACTGGTTCAATCATAAGAAGTCTACCTTTTTTACAGCGATGCTCGCGGCTCCACGGCTCATCGCAATGCCAACATAACCCCTTCGCAGATCGCTCCCGAAGTTCTTCTCTTGTTAACCTTTTCGGTGCAGGGACTCGGTTGATAGTAGGGGGGGTTGAGGGCTTTAGTATTGTAGGTCGTGGAGTGATCCTAGTCCTCCGGGCTTCATGGTTCAATCGCTCTTCTTGAAGTCGTGCGAAAGAGATGGCTGCCATAAGCGTGTATGGTTGTCGCGCTTTAACTTCTCCCCGAATCTCCGGCTTTAAGCCCTTAATAAAGGTCCCCAATAGTTGTTTTTCAGACCAATCACAAGTTTGATTAGATAATCTTTCAAACCAGGTTTGGTACTCCTGAATGGTGGAGGTTTGTCGGATCTTTGCTAGTTGTCCATCAATGTTCTCGTAATAAGTTGGTCCGAAGCGGATCAGTAGTCCTTCTTTGAATTGTCGCCATGAAATGGCTCAATAAGTGTGTCAAACCAGTCAAACCATTGTATGGCATCCCCTTCAAGATGTATAGCTGCAATTTCCACCATGGATGCATCCACAGTTTTATGGTAACGAAAATATCACTCCGTGCGCGAGATCCAACCAATTGGGTCTCCTTCTTCCCATCTAGGGAAGTCCACTCTCATGCGCGAATAGTTGGGGTCGGTCATAGAACCTCCCATCCCATGGAAGTCATCTCTTTGGGCATGATTTGATTGATTAGAGCTCTCTCCTTGATGTGATTTCTTCGGGCTTGGTGGTCGGCCCAAACCGAATTCAGTAAGGAGAGTCCGAATCTTATCCTCCATTTGTGCCTCAAATGCTTTAAATTTAGCATTGATTGCCTCCTCAGATGCCATAGTATATGACTCCAAATCTGTTGCAATTCACAAGGAGATCAAAGGACGATCTGCGGTGGTGGAGATGACGGTGGAATTTGGCGACGATCTTTTAAGCAGTTGTGGGAATTGCTTTGGGCGGTTGTGGACTGTAACACCCCTCATTTCCGAGTGTTCGTATAAATTTCTGGTGATAATGTAAGCATCTATTTTAATTGACAAAAGAAATAGAGTATGAATCAGAGGTAACTTATTTGTAAGATTTGGGAGATCTGTTCAAAAAAAAAAAAAAAAGAGAAAAGAAAGAATCTGAGGACCTATATGTAAACCCAAAGGACCTAATCGTGAATATGATAAAAACAAGAACTAAACTGTAAAATGCACCAAATGACAAATTCCACCGCTTAAGCCTCACTGCCTTCGTTCTTAAGGAAGCAGAGGAGGCAGCTCGTGGGTGATCAGGGAAAGAAAGGAAGAAGAAGAAGAAGAAGAAGAAGAAGAAGAAGAAGAAGAAGAAGAAGAAGAAGAAGAAGAGAAAAAAATTGGGGCTTTTAGGGTTTTTGCTTTAATCTTGTCACTTCTGGTCAAAATTTTCAAAGGCAAGTGTTCTAACGCCATCCTACAGAAGTATTAGACTCTGTTTTTATGTTGATTCAAAATAAATTGGAAGATTTCTGTTTAGAAACTGATATGACTCTTTTTGGACCTAAAACCATGGATTCTGAAATATTTTTGGTAATCTGACCCCTATACACTGTTTCGGCTGTAAGTTTTAGTATAAGATGTGAATTCAGGCACGAACTATTTTGTTTGTAATTAGACTCTTCTGTCTTTCTTTTGACACCGATTTTGTAGATTTTGGACACCGAATACTTGCCCAAACATTTTTTTCAAATGAGCCTATAGACGCTATAAAACAGAGTTCAAGATTTCTGACCTATCGCTACTAAAATGCCTATACCTCCCTGTTAGAAATTCTGATTTGAACTAAACTGATTTTATTTGAAACTAGACTTGAATATCTTTCTTTTGACATATAGTTTGAAACTTTTGGAATTCAATTGCCTACCCTATTATCTGTTGAATCCGACCCTATAAATTCTGCAAAACAGTGATTGTGATTTTGACCTTGTGTTACCAAATCAGAGGTAACTCTGTGTTGGGAGCCCTATTTCATATGAAATCTGTTCCATCTGAATATAGATTGATATATGGTTTGACCATAGTCTTCTTATGGGTATTGGAGCAAAATTGTTATTCTGAAATATTTGTTTGATGTGCCACTGGAATTCTGTCCGAAATCGAGCTTGGTCGATTTCGCGTATTCTGTTCTATTCCTTTGATTACTTGAATTCGTCTAACCTTCTTATTTGAATTAAGCTAACTATAATTGGATTCCCTGTACACTCTTGCTTCCATTTTCCTTTCTAATATGAATACATTTGTGAGAGATTTGTTCCTTGCGTCATTTGTTCTTAAAAAGGCACATGTAAGCTTCGTTGTTCCGCGTGTGCTTCCGATGTATGCTACTTATTGTTGAAACTGCCCTTTTGTACTCTGGTGTGTGGGATTGTCCGGACCTTTGCCAGAAATGGTAAAGGGTATGCGCTATTTGCCCGCTATGTGGGGTCCCGCTATGAGGGATATTCTGTATGCGCTTGTTGCCCGCTACGTGGGTATGTGATTAGAGCCTGCGATGCTCTGCCGGCCCCCTTTGACTTCACCAAGACGTGGGTGGATGGAGCTCCCAGACGTGGGAGACTTTTATTAGGTGGTCATTCAGAAATGGATGAATCACATTCTGACTGAGATCCCACTACACCCTCTATATGTTTGATATGACATCCAGAGTTTTGGTGAGTTGTTTCTGTTCATACTCTGGATAAGATTGATATGATTGCAATGTCAAGGACGACGTTTGAGCTCTTGTACGATATGTGTACCGATATGCTCTGAAAGGCTTCATTCCCTGATGATTTTGCTTCGAAATGTTCCATATGCCGTTGATATGCTTCGAAACATTTTATATACCATTGATAAGCTCCGATATGTTTCTTTTGTTTCTGATATGCTCCAATTACTCTACGCTTCATCTGTCAAGAACCTAATGGGTATGATTGGAAGGACAATTGTGATTCTGCTCCTAATGATATTATGTCTACGAAATCGTATATTCTGCTTTGTGTTTTGAAACTGTATCTTTTTGGAAATCGTACTATTTTGATATGGATATGTTAGTCACTTGCTGAGCTCTTTATGCTCACCCCATTTGTTGATAAATTTTTCAGGATAGCGTATCGCTTGCTTAAATGTTAAGATTGGGCTGAGGCAGTGGAAAGTTTAGAAGACGTTGGGCAGAACTTTTGTTAGCATATATGTAGTTGTGTATAAGCTACCTTGCATCTAATGAAATGTGACTATGAATCTAAACCTGTGGATTTTGTGTAAGCTAAAGGATCCCTCATGTATAGGGTTTTGGAATGTTAAATTAAATTTGTGTAATGGTATGAACTTATGGTAAATCGATGATTGTGGTGACTGCATAGATTTCCCCACTTGTGGATTTATATTGTGGTTTTTATTTTGATCAGTTGAGTTCAGATTGTATGAATTATCGAGAGATGTGTGCTACGTTTATGAATTGCACAGGGTTATGAATGTGTAGATTATAGAAGTGAAATTTTTGATCTGAATGTTTTCTTAGTGACCTCAAATATGTGTTTGGATCCTGGGTTTGTTGTGATGAAGATCTTAAATATTGTCGATATTTTGTCGGGTCGTGACAGAGGTGGTATCAGAGCATGATTTCAGAATCACTAAGAATATTATCTTTATTTGAGGTTTATTGACTGTCATTAGAGATTGATCAAAGAAAATGTTCTTTTGATGTTTTAGGAAGCGAGGATGACGAGATCATCTGGTTCCCCTGTTGCATCTACTGCTGATCAATTGAGTGGTATTATGCGGACTTTGGAGACTATGGCACAAGTGATGCAACAACAACAACAACCTATCCAACAAGGAAATAATGATGGGACAAAGACATCAAACCAGACGGGGTTGGGAATTGGACAGTTTAAGAAGCTTAGTCCTCCCAGTTTCAGTGGTGAGTCTGATCCAATGGTGGCGGAACGATGGATGATGCAGATAGAGAAAATATTTGATGCCTTAAGTTACTCTGATGAACGAAAGGTTTTTCTTGCCACCTTTATGCTGGAAGGAGAAGCTGAACACTGGTGGAGAATGATTAAGAGGATGTCTGAAATCAAACATGAGCCAATGACTTGGAAGTTATTCCAAGAAAAGTTTAACGACAAATATTTTTCAGATTGCATGAGAGAGCAAAAAGAATTGGAGTTCTTGAATCTTATCCAGGGAAGTATGACGGTTACAAAGTATGAATCTAAATTCACTGAGCTCTCCAGGTTTGCCACACATATGACTGATGATGAATCTAGAAAGGCAAGAAGGTTTGAAAGGGGATTACGGCCGGCAATAAGAAGCCGAATGTCAGCTTTAAAATTACAAACATATGCTGATACGGTAGAAAGAGCCTTGAAAATTGAAAGAGACATGGAGGAAATTCAAGAAATCATTGGCAAGAACAAAAGGGACAAATTTACTAGCAAAAGCAGGAGAGAAAATGAATATGAAGATAGTAACAAGAGGTTTAAGACATTTGGATTTGAAAAAAGGAAACCATTGGGGAGGACTCAATTATGTGCAAAATGCGGATTAAATCATGAAACAAGTCGGTGTTTTCGGGTGACTGGAGCATGTTTTGGTTGTGGAAAGCTAGGTCATCAACTAAGAGATTGCCCACTAAACAGAAAAAAGGAGCCACTGTCTCCTAGACCCTTAGCCCATGCTAGAGTGTACGCTATCACTGAATAAGATTCTAAAGCTTCTAAATCAGTGGTGGAAGGTATTCTTCATGTTTCTAAAAGAAATGCAAAAGTTTTGTTTGATCCCGGCTCTAACTTATCGTTTGTTTCACAATACTTTGCTTGTCACTTGGATATTCTACCTAAACCCCTGGATTATATGTTATATGTTACAACTGCTGTTGGAGATTCATTGGCAACAAACTTAGTCTACCCATCTTGTTTGATCTCTATTGGAGACCATGAACTCTTTGCTGATTTGATTCTCCTAGAGATCCAGGGTTTTGATATTATACTTGGCATGAATTGGTTATCTTCTCATCACGCTAGTATTGATTGTTACAAAAAAATAATTACTTTCTGCATACCAGATCAGCCTATATTTTTCTTTGAGGGCATTAAGCATGATTTGCCTCCTTGCTTAATATCAGCACTTCAAGCTTATCGTCTTATGCAGAAAGGTTGTTTTTGTTATATGGTGTGTGTAAAGGAGCATTCAAATCAGGAAACCCACCTAGATGAAATTTCAGTGGTCAAAGAATTCCCTGATGTATTCCCTGATGACTTGCCTGGTTTACCTCTAGATAGAGAGGGTGAATTTGCTATTGATCTAGTCCCCAGTACAACCCCAATATCTAAGCCTCCCTACAGAATGGCACCACTCGAGCTAGAAGAGTTAAAGAAGCAAATACAAGAATTATTAGATAAGAGTTTCATACGACCCAGTGTATCCCCATGGGGTGCTCCGGTACTATTAGTGAAGAAGAAGGATGGAACATTGAGGCTTTGTATTGATTATAGACAGTTGAATCAGGTGACCATCAAAAACAAATATCCTATACCTAGAATTGATGATTTGTTTGATCAACTGCAGGGTGCACAAGTATTCTCTAAGATTGACCTGAGGTCAGGTTATTATCAGTTGAAGATCAAGGAGGAGGATATTTCAAAAACAGCTTTCAGAACTCGATATGGTCATTATGAATTCTTAGTGATGCCTTTTGGTCTGACAAATGCCCCTGCAGCTTTTATGGAACTAATGAATAGGATATTTCGACCGCTCTTGGATATCTGTGTAATTGTATTTATTGATGACATATTGGTGTATTCAAAGAGTAATCAGGAGCATGAGGAACACTTGAGAGATGTATTGTCCATACTAAGAGAAAAGAAGTTGTATGCGAAGTTCAACAAATGTGAATTTTGGTTGAATGAAGTTGCTTTCTTAGGTCATGTGATTTCAGGGAAGGGTATATCTGTTGATCCAAAGAAAATAGAAGCTGTAGTTGAATGGGAAGTACCAACAAATGTAACAGAAGTTAGAAGTTTCTTGGGCATGGCAGGATATTACAGGAGATTTGTGGAGGGATTTTCTCGAATTGCTCAACCTCTCACCAAACTCACTAAGAAGAATATGAAATTTGTATGGGGTGATGACTGTGAGCAAAGCTTTCAAGAGTTAAAAAGAAGATTGACTAGTGCCCCTATTCTCACTATTCCAAGTGGTAGTGATGGATTTGTAGTTTATACTGATGCTTCAAGAAAGGGCCTAGGATGTGTTTTGATGCAGGAAGGGAGAGTAATTGCTTATGCTTCTAGGCAACTTAAAGGTTATGAATTGAATTATCCAACTCATGATTTGGAATTGGCAGTAATTATTTTTGCTCTAAAGATTTGGAGACATTATTTGTATTGTCGACAGTTTGAAATTTTCACTGATCACAAGAGTTTAAAATATATTTTCACTCAGAAGGAGATGAACATGAGGTAGCGAAGATGGATAGAACTTCTGAAGGATTATGATTGTGCCATCCGTTATCACCCAGGCAAGGCCAATGTTGTAGCTGATGCACTTAGTAGGAAATCTACAAGTTTTATGGCTAGTCTGGTCGTGAAGCAATGGAAGCTAATAGAAGAAAATTTTGATTTGAAAGCTTTGAGGAAAGAGCAAGACTCGATGATTATGATGGCCTCCATTCAAGTGCAGTCTGATCTTATGCAACAAATTAAGGAAGGACAATTACGAGATCCACATTTAATCTACTTGAGGAGTGAAGTAGAAAAGGGATTGAAGCCACAATGTCAAATTTCAAAGGATGGCCTATTGAGATTTGGGGAGAGAGTATGTGTACCAAATGAACTAGATATCAAGAATCAAATCCTAATTGAAAGTCATACTTCAAAGTACACCCTACACCCTGGGAGCACTAAGATGTATAGAGATCTTCAAAGTCATTATTGGTGGGAAGGCATGAAGAAGGAAATTGCAATATATGTTTCAAAATGTTTGACGTGTCAGCAAATCAAAGTAGAACACCAAAGACCTGGAGGGTTACTGCAACCTTTAGTTATTCCTGAATGGAAATGGGAATGTATTACTATGGACTTTTTTCGGGACTACCCAGAACCTCGAGGAAGCATGATGCTATTTGGGTTATCATTGATAGGTTAACAAAATCTGCACATTTCCTACCAGTTAATATGACTTATTCACTTGATAGACTTGCAGATTTGTATGTTAATGAAATAGTAAGACTTCATGGTATTCCAAAGGAGATCATCTCTGATAGAGACTCCAGATTTCTCTCTAGATTTTGGAGAAGATTACAGGAATCTATGGGCACTAAAGTCAAGTTTAGTACTGCATATCATCCTCAAACTGATGGTCAGTCAGAGAGAACAATTCAAACACTTGAGGATTTGCTTAGAGCCTATGTTATGGATTGGAAAGGTGAATGGGATAAGGATATTTCACTTGTTGAGTTCACGTATAATAATAGTTATCATTCAAGTATTCAGATGGCTCCTTATGAAGCTCTATATGGACGAAAGTGCATAACACCTATATGTTGGGAGGAAGTTGGAGACAGAAAGTTGTTAGCACCGGACAAGGTACAAGAAACTACCGAGAAAATTCAAGTTATAAGGAAAAGGTTAAAAGCTGCTCAGAGTCGTCAAAAGAGTTATGCTGACAATAGAAGGCGAGATATTGAGTTTGAAATCGGAGATTTGGTATTCTTAAAAGTCTCCCCTTCCAAAGGTATTATAAGGTTTGGGAAGAAAGGAAAATTAAGCCCAAGATTTGTTGGACCTTTTGAGGTTCTGGAGAGGGTTGGTTCTGTCGCTTACAGGATTGCCTTACCACCAGCATTGAGCCATGTCCATGATATATTTCATGTCTCGATGATTAGAAAGTATATGTATGACCCTTCTCACATCATTAAGTATGAGCTGGTGGAGATCGATAAAGATTTATCTATGTGGAAGAGCCTATTTAGATTATTGATAAGAAAGAAAAAGTCCTAAGGAATCGGGTCATTCCACTGGTTCAAGTAATTTGGAGACATCATTCTAGAGCGGAGACAACTTGGGAGCTAGAAGAGGAAATGAAAAAGGTGTATCCTCGTCTTTTCATCGAATAGAGGTACGATAAATTTAGTGGACTAAAATTTTCTTTTAAGGGGGGGAGAGTGTAACACCCCTCATTTCCGAATGTTTGTATAAATTTCTGGTGATAATGTAAGCATCTATTTTAATTGACAAAAGAAATAGAGTATGAATCAGAGGTAACTTATTTGTAAGATTTGGGAGATCTGTTCAAAAAAAAAAAAAAAGAGAAAAGAAAGAATCTGAGGACCTATATGTAAACCCTAAGGACCTAATCGTGAATATGATAAAAACAAGGACTAAACTGCAAAATGCACCAAATGACAAATTCCACCGCTTAAGCCTCACTGCCTTCATTCTTAAGGAAGCAGAGGAGGCAGCTCGTGGGTGATCAGGGAAAGAAAGGAGGAAGAAGAAGAAGAAGAAGAAGAAGAAGAGAAAAAAATTGGGGCTTTTAGGGTTTTTGCTTTAATCTTGTCACTTCGGGTCAAAATTTTCAAAGGCAAGTGTTCTAACCCCATCCTACAGAAGTATTAGACTCTGTTTTTATGTTGATTCAAAATAAATTGGAAGATTTCTGTTTAGAAACTGATATGACTCTTTTTGGACCTAAAACCATGGATTCTGAAATATTTTCGGTAAACTGACCCCTATACACTTTTTCGGCTGTAAGTTTTAGTATAAGATGTGAAATTAGGCAGGAACTATTTTGTTTGTAATTAGACTCTTATGTCTTTCTTTTGACACCGATTTTGTAGATTTTGGACACCGAATACTTGCCCAAACATTTTTTTCAAATGAGCCTCTAGACGCTATAAAACAGAGTTCAAGATTTCTGACCTATCGCTACTAAAATGCCTATAACTCCCTGTTAAAAATTCTGATTTGTACCAAACTGATTTTATTTGAAACTAGACTTGAAAGTATTTCTTTTGACATATAGTTTGAAAATTTTGGAATTCAATTGCCTACCCTATTATCTGTTGAATCCGACCCAATAAATTCTGCAAAACAGTGATTGTGATTTTGACCTTGTGTTACCAAATCAGAGGTAACTCTGTGTTGGGAGCCCTGTTTCATATGAAATCTGTTCCATCCGAATATAGATTGATATATGGTTTGACCATAGTCTTCTTATGGGTATTGGAGCAAAATTGTTATTCTGAAATATTTGTTTGATGTGCCACTGGAATTCTGTCCGAAATCGAGCTTGGTCGATTTCGCGTATTCTGTTCTATTCCTTTAATTACTTGAATTCGTCTAACCTTGTTATTTGAATTGAGCTAACTATAATTGGATTCCCTATACACTCTTGCTTCCATTTTCCTTTCTAATATGAATACATTTGTGAGAGATTTGTTCCTTGCGTCATTTGTTCTTAAAAAGGCACATGTAAACTTCGTTGTTCCGCGTGTGCTTCCGATATAAGCTACTTATTGTTGAAACTGCCCTTTGGTACTCTGGAGTGTGGGATTGTCTGGACCTTTGCCAGAAATGGTAAAGGGGATGCGCTATTTGCCCGCTATGTGGGGTCCCGCTATGAGGGATATTCTGTATGCGCTTGTTGCCCGCTACGTGGGTATGTGATTAGAGCCTGCGATGCTCTGTCGGCCCCCTTTGACTTCACCTAGACGTGGGTGGATGGAGCTCCCAGACGTGGGAGACTTTTGTCAGGTGGTCATTCAGAAATGGATGAATCACATTCTGACTGAGATCCCACTACACCCTCTATATGTTTGATATGACATCCAGAGTTTTGGTGAGTTGTTTCTGTTCATACTCTGGATAAGATAGATATGATTGCAACGTCAAGGACGACGTTTGAGCTCTTGTACGATATGTGTACCGATATGCTCTGAAAGGCTTCATTCCTTGATGATTTTGCTTCGAAATGTTTCATATGTCGTTGATATGCTTCGAAACATTTAATATGCCATTGATAAGCTCCGATATGTTTCCTTTGTTTCTGATATGCTCCAATTACTCTATGCTCCATCTGTCAGGAACCTGATGGGTATGATTGGAAGGACAATTGTGATTTTACTCCTAATGATATTATGTCTACGAAATCGTATATTCTGCTTTGTGTTTTGAAACTGTATCTTTTTGGAAATCGTACTATTTTGATATGGATATGTTAGTCACTTGCTGAGCTCTTTATGCTCACCCCGTTTGTTGATAAATTTTTCAGGATAGCGTATCGCTTGCTTAAATGTTAAGATTGGGCTGAGGCAGTGGAAAGTTTAGAAGACGTTGGGCAGAACTTTTGTTAGCATATATGTAGTTGTGTATAAGCTACCTTGCATCTAATGAAATGTGACTATGAATCTAAACCTATGGATTTTGTGTAAGCTAAAGGATCCCACATGTATAGGGTTTTGGAATGTTAAATTAAATTTGTGTAATGGTATGAACTTATGGTAAATCGATGATTGTGGTGACTGCATAGATTTCCCCACTTGTGGATTTATATTGTGGTTTTTATTTTGATGAGTTGAGTTCAGATTGTATGAATTATCGAGAGATGTGTGCTACGTTTATGAATTGCACAGGGTTATGAATTGGTAGATTATAGAAGTGAAATTTTTGATCTGAATGTTTTCTTAGTGACCTCAAATATGTGTTTGGATCCTGGGTTTGTTGTGATGAAGATCTTAAATATTGTCGATATTTTGTCGGGTCGTGACATGGACGGTTGATGGATGGCAGTGGAAGGGCAGCGAGATGCCAAGAACGCTGCTCTGATACCAGGTGTTAGAACCCTTGCATATTCTAAACTTGGGGTTGATCTCTTTAGGGGATCGGCCTCCTTGGAACTCTATAGGGGTTCATCCCTCCAAGTTGCTGCTCAAAGGCTGCAGAAAAGATTCATTTATTGCTTATCAAAAGAGGAGGAATACATGACTATTTATAGGGCTTCTAAACCCTCACTCCTAATAGGACTCCTACTTAAAACTCTTACTTCTAACCAACTCCTAATAGGACTCCTACTCAAGACTCCTATTCCCTTACAACTCCTAATTCTTCTATAAGAAAAAACCTCTTACATGAATGTCCCTCTCAATTAGGACTCTCCTGGCTAGAGTCCTAACAGAATGTCCTTCTCAATTATGACTCTCCTAGCTAGAGTCCTAACAGAATATCCCTCTCAATTAGGACTCTCCTAGCTAGAGTCCTAACAGAATGTCCCTCTCAATTAGGACTCTCCTAGCTAGAGTCCTAACAGAATGTCACTCTTAATTAGGACTCTCCTAGCTAGAGTCCTAATAGCTGCCTTATTAGGTAGAACAGCCCCATGAATAAGATCAATGTGATGCTGGATATCTCTCAAGGGTGGAAGGCCATGTGGAATCTCTTCTGGTATAACATCTTCAAACTCTTCCAAGATTTGTTTCATGGTTTCTGGTGTCTCCTTGTGTTGTTCATTTTCTTCTACTACTAGTAGAGCCATAACATGACTACCCTTGTCTAATTCATCTTTGCATTCACCATAGGACATAAAAGCGCTAACTTTCTTTTTTGGTGCACTGATTTCGGATGGTTGTAATGGAGCTAAAATAATCTTCTTTTCATTCACCTTAAAAGAATAAGTATGTTTGTAGCCGTCATACAACACCCTTCTATCATAATGCCAAGGTCTTCCCAACAGCAAATGTAACACCCCTCATTACTGAATGATCGTATAGATTTCTGGCGATAATGTGAGCTTCTATTTTAATTGACAGAAGAAATAGAGTATGGATTAGAGGTAACTTATTTTTAAGATTTGGGAGATCTGTTCAAAAAAGAAAAAAAAAAAAAAAGAAAGAATCTGAGGACCTATATGTAAACCCTAAGGACCTAATCGTGAATATGATAAAAACAAGGACTAAACTGCAAAATGCACCAAATGACAAATCCCACCGCTTAAGCTTCTCTGCCTTCGTTCTTAAGAAAGCAGAGAAGGCAGCTCGTGGGTGATCAGGGAAAGAAAGGAAGAAGAAGAAGAAGAAGAAGAAGAAGAAGAAGAAATTGGGGTTTTTAGGGTTTTTGCTTTAATCTTGTTACTTCGGGTCAAAATTTGCAAAGGCAAATGTTCTAACCCCATCCTACAGAAGTATTAGACTCTGTTTTTATGTTGATTCAAAATAAATTGGAAGACTTCTGTTTTGAAACTGATATGACTCTTTTTGGACCTAAAACCATGGATTCTGAAATATTTTCGGTAAACTGACCCCTATACACTGCTTCGGCTGTAAGTTTTAGTATAAGATGTGAATTCAGGCAGGAACTATTTTGTTTGTAATTAGACTCTTATGTCTTTCTTTTGACACTGATTTTGTAGATTTTGGACACCGAATACTTACCCAAACATTTTTTTCAAATTAGCTTATAGACGCTGTAAAACAGAGTTCAAGATTTCTGACCTATCGCTACTAAAATGCCTATAACTCCCTGTTGAAAATTCTGATTTATACCAAACTGATTTTATTTGAAATTAGACTTGAAAATATTTCTTTTGAAATATGGTTTGAAAATTTTGGAATTCAATTGCCTACCCTATTATCTGTTGAATCCGACCATATAAATTCTACAAAACAGTGATTGTGATTTTGACCTTGTGTTACCAAATCATAGGTAACTCTGTGTTGGGAGCCCTGTTTCATATGAAATCTTTTCCATCCGAACATAGATTGATATATAGTTTGACCATAGTCTTCTTATGGGTATTGGAGCAAAATTGTTATGCTGAAATATTTGTTTGATGTGCCACTGGAATTCTGTCCGAAATCGAGCTTTGGTCGATTTCGCGTATTCTGTTCTATTCCTTTGATTACTTGAATTCGTCTAACCTTCTTATTTGAATTGAGCTAACTATACTTGGATTCCCTGTACACTCTTGCTTCCATTTTCCTTTCTAATATGAATACATTTGTGAGAGAATTGTTCCTTGCGTCATTTGTTCTAAAAAAAAAAAGGCACATGTAAGCTTCGTTGTTCCGCGTGTGCTTCCGATGTATGCTACTTATTGTTGAAACTACCCTTTTGTACTCTGGTGTGTGGGATTGTCTGGACCTTTGCCAGAAATGATAAAGGGTATGCGCTATTTGCCCGCTACGTGGGTATGTGATTAGAGCCTGCGATGCTCTGCCGGCCCCCTTTGACTTCACCTAGACGTGGGTGGATGGAGCTCCCAGACGTGGGAGACTTTTGTCAGGTGGTCATTCAGAAATGGATGAATCACATTCTGACTGAGATCCCACTACACCCTCTATATGTTTGATATGACATCCAGAGTTTTGGTGAGTTTGTTTCTGTTCATACTCTGGATAAGATTGATATGATTGCAACGTCAAGGACGACGTTTGAGCTCTTGTACGATATGTGTACCGATATGCTCTGAAAGGCTTCATTCCCTGATGATTTTGCTTCGAAATGTTCCATATGCCGTTGATATGCTTTGAAACATTTTATATGCCATTGATAAGCTCCGATATGTTTCCTTTGTCTCTGATATGCTCCAATTACTCTATGCTCCATCTGTCAGGAACCTAATGGGTATGATTGGAAGGACAATTGTGATTCTGCTCCTAATGATATTATGTCTACGAAATCGTATATTCTGCCATGTATTTTGAAACTGCACCACTTTGGAAATTGTACTATTTTGATATGGATATGTTAGTCACTTGCTGAGCTCTTTATGCTCACCCCATTTGTTGATAAATTTTTCAGGATAGCGTATCGCTTGCTTAAATGTTAAGAATGGGCTGAGGCAGTGGAAAGTTTAGAAGACGTTGGGCAGAACTTTTGTTAGCATATATGTAGTTGTGTATATAGCTACCTTGCATCTAATAAAATGTGACTAGGAATCTAAACCTGTGGATTTTGTGTAAGTTAAAGGATCCCTCATGTATAGGGTTTTGGTATGTTAAATTAAATTTGTGTAATGACATGAACTTATGGTAAATCGATGATTGTGGTGACTACATAGATTTCCCCACTTGTGGATTTATATTGTGGTTTTTATTTTGATGAGTTGAGTTCAGATTGTGTGAATTATCGAGAGATGTGTGCTATGTTTATGAATTGCACAGGGTTATGAATTGGTAGATTATAGAAGTGAAATTTTTGATCTGAATGTTTTCTTAGTGACCACAAATATGTGTTTGGATCCTGGGTTTGTTGTGATGAAGATCTTAAATATCATGTGGAATTATTTTGTCGGGTCGTGACAGCAAATGACAAGCATCCATAGGAGCAACATCACACCATACTTCATCTTTATAATACTTGCCAATAGAAAATGAAACTAAACATCTTTTAGTTACATTGATGTCATTTCCTTTTTGCAGTCAACATAACTGGTATGGATGCGGATGAGGGATGGTGTCCAACTTTAGCTTCTGTACCATCTCCAAAGATACCACATTCTCAAAGCTGCCGCTGTCCATGATTACTAAGCATACTTTGTGTCACGACCCGACAAAATATCGACAATATTTTAAAATCTTCATCACAACTAACCCAGGATCCAAACACACATTTGAGGTCACTAAGAAAACATTCAGATCAAAATTTTCACTTCTATAATCTACCAAATTCATAACCCTGTGCAATTCATATACATAGCACCCATCACTCGATAATTCATACAATCTGAACTCAACTCATCAAAATAAAAACCACAATGTAAATCCACAAGTGGGTAATTTTATACAATCACCACAAACATCGATTTACCATAAGTTCATATCATTACACGAATTTAATTTAACATTCCAAAACCCTATACATGAGGGATCTATTAACTTACACAAAATCCACAGGTTTAGATTCATAGTCACATTTCATTAGATGCAAGGTAGCTCATACACAACTACATATATGCTAACAAAAGTTCTGCCCAACGTCTTCTAAACTTTCCACTGCCTCAACCCATTCTTAACATTTAAGCAAGCGATACGCTATCCTGAAAAATTTATCAACAAACGGGGTGAGCATAAAGAGCTCAGCAAGTGACTAACATATCCATATCAAAAGGGTACAATTTCCAAAGAGATATAGTTTCAAAACACAAAGCAGAATATACGATTTCGTAGACATAATATCATTAGGAGTAGAATCACAGTTTGTCCTTTCAATCATGCATATGTGGTTCCTGACAGATGGGGCATAGAGTAATTGGAGCATATCAGAAACAAAGGAAACATATCAGAGCTTATCAATGGCATATAAAATGTCTCGAAGCATATCAACAGCATATGGAACATTTCGAAGCAAAATCATCAGTGAATGAAGCCTTTCAGAGCATATAGGCACACATATCGTACAAGAGCTCAAACGTCGTCCTTGACGTTGCAATCATATCAATCTTATCCAGAGTATGAACAGAAATAACTCACCAAAACTCTGGATGTCATATCAAACATATAGAGGGTGTAGTGGGATCTCAGTCTGAATGTGATTCATCCATTTCTGAATGACCACCTGACAAAAGTCTCCCACGTCTGGGAGCTCCATCCACCCACGTCTAGGTGAAGTCAAAGTGGGCCGGCAGAGCATCGCAGGCTCTAATCACATACCCACAAAGCGGGCAACAAGCGCATACCCTTTACCATTTATGGCAAAGGTCCAGAATATCCCACATAACGGGACCCCACAAAGCGGGCAAATAGCGCATACCCTTTACCATTTCTGGCAAAGGTCCAGACAATCCCACACACCAGAGTACAAAAGGGCAGTTTCAACAATAAGTAGCATATATCGGAAGCACACGCGGAACAACGAAGCTTACATGTGCCTTTTTAAAAACAAATGACGCAAGGATACAAATCTCTCACAAATGTATTCATTTTAGAAAGAAAAATGGAAGCAAGAGTGTACAGGGAATCCAATTATAGTTAGCTCAATTCAAATAAGAAGGTTAGACGAATTCAAGTATCCAAAGGAAGGGAACAGAATACGCGAAATCGACCAAAGCTCGATTTCGGACAGAATTCCAGTGGCACATCAAACAAATATTTCAGAATAACAATTATGCTCCAATACCCATAAGAAGACTATGGTCAAACCATATATCAATCTGTATTCGGATGGAACAGATTTCATATGAAACAGGGCTCCCAACACAGAGTTACCTCAGATTTGGTAACACAAGGTCAAAATCACAATCACTGTTTTGCAGAATTTATAGGGTCGGACTCAACAGATAATAGGGTAGGCAATTGAATTCCAAAATTTCCAAACTGTATGTCAAAAGAAAGATTTTCAAATCTAGTTTCAAATAAAATCAGTTTGGTACAAATCAGAATTTTCAACAGGGAGTTATAGGTAATTTAGTATCGATAGGTCAGAAATCTTGAAGTCTGTTTTACAGCATCTATAGTCTCATTTGAAAAAAATGTTTGGGTAAGTATTCGGTGTCCAAATTCTACAAAATTGGTGTCAAAAGAAAGACATAAGAGTCTAATTACAAACAAAATAGTTCCTGCCTGAATTCACATGTTGTGTTAAATCTTATAGACGAAAGAGTGTATAGGGGTCAGTATACCGAAAATATTTCAGAATCCATGGTTTTAAGTCCAAAGAAAGACATATCAGTTTCTAAATAGAAATCTTCCAATTTATTTTCAATCAACATAAAAACAGAATCTAATACTTCTGTAGGATGGGGTTAGAACACTTGCCTTTGCAAATTTTGACCCGAAGTGACAAGATTAAAGCAAAAACCCTAAAAGCCCCAATTTTTTTTTTTCTTCTTCTTCTTCTTCTTCTTTTCTTTCCCTGATCACCCACGACCTGCCTCCTCTGCTTCCTTAAGAACGAAGGCAGAGAGGCTTAAGCGGTGGAATTTGTCATTTGGTGCATTTTACAGTTTAGTCCTTGTTTTTATCATATTCACGATTAGGTCCTTAGGGTTTACATATAGGTCCTCAGATTCTTTCTTTTCTCTTTTTTTTTTTTTGAACAGATCTCCCAAATCTTACAAATAAGTTACCTCTGATTCATACTCTATTTCTTTTGTCAATTAAAATAGATGCTTACATTATCACCAGAAATTTATACAAACATTCGGAAATGAGGGGTGTTACACTCTCCCCCCCTTAAAAGAAAATTTTAGTCATCTAAATTTATCGTACCTCTATTCGATGAAAAGACGAGGATACATCTTTTTCATTTCCTCTTCTAGCTCCCAAGTTGTCTCCGCTCCAGAATGATGTCTCCAAATTACTTGAACCAGTGGAATTACCCGATTCCTTAGGACTTTTTCTTTCTTATCAATAATCTAAATAGGCTCTTCCACATAGGATAAATCTTTATCGATCTCCACCAGCTCATACTTAATGATGTGAGAAGGGTCATACATATACTTTCTAATCATCGAGACATGAAATATATCATGGACATGGCTCAATGCTGGTGGTAAGGCAATCCTGTAAGCGACAGAACCAACCCTCTCCAGAACCTCAAAAGGTCCAACAAATCTTGGGCTTAATTTTCCTTTCTTCCCAAACCTTATAATACCTTTGGAAGGGGAGACTTTTAAAAATACCAAATCTCCGATTTCAAACTCAATATCTCGCCTTCTATTGTCAGCATAACTCTTTTGACGACTCTGAGCAGCTTTTAACCTTTTCCTTATAACTTGAATTTTCTCGGTAGTTTCTTGTACCTTGTCCGGTGCTAACAACTTTCTGTCTCCAACTTCCTCCCAACATATAGGTGTTATGCACTTTCGTCCATATAGAGCTTCATAAGGAGCCATCTGAATACTTGAATGATAACTATTATTATACGTGAACTCAACAAGTAAAATATCCTTATCCCATTCACCTTTCCAATCCATAACATAGGCTCTAAGCAAATCCTCAAGTGTTTGAATTGTTCTCTCTGACTGACCATCAGTTTGAGGATGATATGCAGTACTAAACTTGACTTTAGTGCCCATAGATTCCTGTAATCTTCTCCAGAATCTAGAGAGAAATCTGGAGTCTCTATCAGAGATGATCTCCTTTGGAATACCATGAAGTCTTACTATTTCATTAACATACAAATCTGCAAGTCTATCAAGTGAATAAGTCATATTAACTGGTAGGAAATGTGCAGATTTTGTTAACCTATCAATGATAACCCAAATAGCATCATGCTTCCTCGAGGTTCTGGGTAGTCCCGAAAAAAGTCCATAGTAATACATTCCCATTTCCATTCAGGAATAACTAAAGGTTGCAGTAACCCTCCAGGTCTTTGGTGTTCTACTTTGATTTGCTGACACGTCAAACATTTTGAAACATATATTGCAATTTCCTTCTTCATGCCTTCCCACCAATAATGACTTTGAAGATCTCTATACATCTTAGTGCTCCCAGGGTGTAGGGTGTACTTTGAAGTATGACTTTCAATTAGGATTTGATTCTTGATATCTAGTTCATTTGGTACACATACTCTCTCCCCAAATCTCAATAGGCCATCCTTTGAAATTTGACATTGTGGCTTCAATCCCTTTTCTACTTCACTCCTCAAGTAGATTAAATGTGGATCTCGTAATTGTCCTTCCTTAATTTGTTGCATAAGATCAGACTGCACTTGAATGGAGGCCATCATAATCATCGAGTCTTGCTCTTTCCTCAAAGCTTTCAAATCAAAATTTTCTTCTATTAGCTTCCATTGCTTCACGACCAGACTAGCCATAAAACTTGTAGATTTCCTACTAAGTGCATCAGCTACAACATTGGCCTTGCCTGGGTGATAACGGATGGCACAATCATAATCCTTCAGAAGTTCTGTTCTATCCATCTTCGCTACCTCATGTTCAACTCCTTCTGAGTGAAAATATATTTTAAACTCTTGTGATTAGTAAAGATTTCAAACTGTCGACAATACAAATAATGTCTCCAAATCTTTAGAGCAAAAATAATTACTGCCAATTCCAAATCATGAGTTGGATAATTCAATTCATAACCTTTAAGTTGCCTAGAAGCATAAGCAATTACTCTCCCTTCCTGCATCAAAACACATCCAAGGCCCTTTCTTGAAGCATCAGTATAAACTATAAATCCCTCACTACCACTTGGAATAGTGAGAATAGGGGCACTAGTCAATCTTCTTTTTAACTCTTGAAAACTTTGCTCACAATCATCACCCCATACAAATTTCACATTCTTTTTAGTGAGGTTGGTGAGAGGTTGAGCGATTCGAGAAAATCCCTCCACAAATCTCCTGTAATAACCTGCCATGCCCAAGAAGCTTCTAACTTCTGTTACATTTGTTGGTACATCCCATTCAACTACAGCTTCCACTTTCTTTGGATCAACAGATATACCCTTCCCTGAAATCATATGGCCTAAGAAAGCAACTTCATTCAACCACAATTCACATTTGCTGAACTTTGCATACAACTTCTTTTCTCTTAGTATGGACAATACATCTCTCAAGTGTTTCTCATGCTCCTAATTACTCCTTGAATACACCAATATGTCGTCAATAAATACAATTACATAGCCATCCAAGAGCGGTTGAAATATCCTATTCATTAGTTTCATAAAAGCTGCAGGGGCATTAGTCAAACCAAAAGACATCACCAAGAATTCATAGTGACCATATCGAGTTTTGAAAACTGTTTTTGGAATATCCTCCTCCTTGATCTTCAACTGATAGTAACCTTACCTCTGGTCAATCTTAGAGAATATTCGTGCACCCTGCAATTGATCAAACAAATCATCAATTCTGGGTATGGGATACTTGTTTTTGATGGTCACCTGATTCAACTGTCCATAATCAATACAAAGCCTCAATGTTCCCTCTATATTTTTAACTAACACCGGAGCACCCCATGATGAAATATTAAGCCAAATAAAATCCTTATTTAATAGTCCTTGCAGTTGCTTTTCTAATTCCACTTACTCAAATAATATCATTATGTAGAGAGGCTTAGATATTGGGATTGTCCCAAGGACCAAATCAAAAGCAAAGTCACGTTTGGAGGTAATCCAAGAAAGTCATCCTAGGATACATTAGGCAAAGAGATAAATCATGTCCAATACTTTCAAAATAAATGATCGACTGATCAAATATACAAAAAGTGATCATTTGTTATATACCAATCCATACTGGTATGATAAGAAGATAGTCAATCTATACCAAGTATAATATCAAAGTTCCAAATCTCTATGAGAACAAAATCAGCAAAAAGTTCAAGTTATCCAATAAGAATCAAACAAGAGGACCAGATTCAAGTTCGTTATCAAAGAATCTCCGATGATTGTATTTACATATATCACATAATGCAGTGGTCTAGGTTGAATACCCAAGTGATAAGCAACATATTACGAATCAAATCGTAGGTATGACCCATGGTCGAACAAATATTTGCATTCTTTCACAAACATGCATAATACCTTTGACCACTGATTCAGAAGTTTTAGAATCATATTCAGTGATAGCATACACTCGGACATGGGTTGATGATTTATGAGGCAGTGACTCTTTCTTCTTGTTCAATGGGCAGTCTTTTATTTCATGATCCAACTTTCCACAAGTAAAATAGACTCTAGTCACCCACACACATAAACTTGTTTCATAATTTAACTTATAATTCACACATTATTGAGTCTTTTGTGGTGACTTCCCTTTTCAAATCCAAATTTCTTGACCCACTTGTTATTACATTTTGATTCATTTTCAATCATATTTTTATCGGTAAACTTGTCCTTATCATTCTTGCCACTGATCTTCAAAATTACTTTTCATTGTTCCCATTAATGTTCAGCCTCTACTTCCAATATAAGGTGGCAAAAGAAATCTTTTGATCATAAGAACAATTTTGTACACCAAATATCTTCTCTGTTTGCATCATCCATTTTTCTACCACCAATGGATTAGGTGCACCATGCTTCTGCTACGCCCCTCAGATTCAATATCCCCGATTACCCCTTTCATCCCATTTAATTAATCAAAACCAGATGAAGTAGGAGGACTAAATGTCCTCGTCATCCTAGACTCCAAAAATGCATCAAAGAAAAATTTCACCGATCACTATAGTTCACTAGACCTCAATATATTATGCATGTCAACATATCAAATATTTCAGTGATCCTCAAACCATGCTCTGATACCACCTCTGTCACGCCCCTCAAAAAAAATATCCATGATTTTAAAATTTTCATCAAAAACCAATTTATCCAGGATCCAATCACACATTTGAGGTCACTAAGAAAACATTCAGATCAAAATTTCACCTCTATAATATACAAATTTATAAACCCTGTGCAGTTCATAAACATACAACATATCATTCGATGATTTATAAAATCTGAACCCAACTCACAAAAATAATAACCACGACATAAATTCACCAGTATGGGAGTCTATACAGTCACAAAACCAACATTTACCATAAGTTCATATCATTACATGAATTAAACTTAACATTCCAAAATCCTAGACATAAAAAGGAGTCTTTTAAACTTATACAAAATCCACAAGGTTAGATTCATCGTCAACATTTCATTAGATGCAGAGTGTACTTATACAACAAAAACATATATACTATTAAAGATCTGCCCAAAGTCTTTTAGCTCTCCACTGCCTCAGCCCAATCTTAATCATTTAAGCGAGCGACAGGCTATCCTGAAAAATTTATACAGCAACGGGGTGAGCATATAGAGCTCAACAAGTGACTAACATATCCATGGTAAAAGAGGGAAATTTCCTAACAAATAAGGTTTCATAATGAAAGGCAAAATATAAGAATCTATAAACCAAATCTCATTAGGTGTAGAATCACACATATCATTTCAATCGACATTTTTGGTTCTTAACAGACAGATCATAGAGTAATTGGAGCATATCAATAGAGTATAAAATGTTCCGGAGCATATCAACGGCATATGGAACATTTCGGAGCATGCCAATAACAGATGAAATCTTTCGGAGCATATCAACAACGAATGAAACGTTTCAGAGTATAACAACAACAAATGAAACGTTTCGGAGCTTATCAGTGGCGTATAAAATGTTCCGAAGCATATCAACGGCGTATGGAACATTTCGGAGCATATCAATAGCAAATACCAAACAGAAGCTCAAACGTCATATTTGACATTGCATTCATTTAATTCTTATCAAAGCATGTACAGAAACATATAACCAAAGCTCTGGATATCATATCAAACATACAGAAGGTGCAGTGGGACCGCAGACAGAATGTGAATAATCCTTTTCTGAATGACCAACAGACAGAAGTCTCCCACGTTTGGGAGCTCCATCCACCCACGTCTAGGTGAAGTCAAAGGGGGGCCGGTAGAGCATCTCAGGCTCTATGCACATACCCTATACCATTTCTGGCAAAGGTCCAGATAATCCCACAAACACCAGAGTACAAAAGGCAATATGAACAATAAATAGCACATATCGGAAGCACACGCGAAACAACAAAACGTACTTGTGCCTTTACGAGTTAGTGTGATATAGCATAAAAGTTACACAATATGTTCAAGAATGGAAATAGTTTATAGACAAGAGCAAATGAGAATTCAAGCATTAGTATAAGCCTCAATTGAGTGAAGGGAACTGACTGAAAACTATTCCCAAGTGAATGAAAACAAGAGATGCGAACTCGATCAAAGTTCGATTTATGGCAAAAATCAAGAGGCACATTGAATAATTATTTCAGATTGTCAATTATGCTCCAATACCCTCAAGAAAGCTATGGTCGAACAATATATCAATCTATATACTGATGGAACAAATTTCATATGAAACAGGGTTTCCAACACGGAGTTACCATGGATTTAGTAATCAAAGGTCAAAACAAAATCACTGTTCTGCAGAATTCATAGGGTCAGGTTCAATAGATAACAGGATAGGCATATGAATTCCAAATTTTTCACACTATGTGTCAAAAGAAAGGTTTACAAGTTTAGTTTCGAATGAAGTCAGTTTTGTACAAATCAGAATTTCTAACAGGAACTTATAGGTATTTTAGTACCGAAAGGTCAGAAATTTTGATCCCTGTTTTGCAGCATCTATTGGCTCATTTGAAACAGACGTTTGGGTAAGTATTCGGTGTTCAAAATCTTCAAAATTTGTGTCAAAAGAAAGATATAAGATCTAATTTCAAACAAACTAGGTCCTGCTCAAATCTGCATTTCTTACTAAAAATTATAGCTGGAACCGTATATAGGGGTCAGTTTACCGAAAAATTTCAGAATCCATGGTTCTATGTCCAAAGAGAGACATATCAGTTTCTAAATAGAAATCCTTTAGATTTTGTAACACCCCTCATTTCCGAATGTTCGTATAAATTTTTGGTGATAATGTAAGCATCTATTTTAATTGACAAAAGAAATAGAGTATGAATCAGAGGTAACTTATTTTTAAGATTTGGGAGATCTGTTCAAAAAAAAAAAAAAGAAAAAGAAAGAATCTGAGGACCTATATGTAAACCCTAAGGACCTAATCGTGAATATGATAAAAACAAGGACTAAACTGCAAAATGCACCAAATGACAAATTCCACCGCTTAAGCTTTCTCTGCCTTCGTTGTTAAGGAAGCAGAGGAGGCAGCTCGTGGGTGATCAGGGAAAGAAAGAAAGAAAGAAGAAGAAGAAGAAGAAGAAGAAGAAGAAGAGAAAGAAAATTGGGGCTTTTAGGGTTCTTGCTTTAATCTTGTCATTTCGGGTCAAAATTTCCAAAGGCAAGTGTTCTAACCCCATCCTACAGAAGTATTAGACTCTGTTTTTATGTTGATTCAAAATAAATCGGAAGATTTCTATTTAGAAACTGATATGTCTCTCCTTGGACTTAAAACCATGCATTCTGAAATATTTTCGGTATACTGACCCCTATACACTGTTTCGGCTATACGTTTTAGCACAAAATGTGAATTCAGGCAGGAACTATTTTGTTTGTAATTAGACTCTTATGTCTTTCTTTTGACACCGATTTTGTAGAATTTGGACACCGAATACTTACCCAAACATTTTTTTCAAATGAGACTATAGATGCTGTAAAACAGACTTCAAGATTTCTGACCTATCGATACTAAATTACCTATAACTCCCTGTTGAAAATTCTGATTTGTACCAAACGGATTTTATTTGAAACTAGATTTGAAAATCTTTCTTTTGACATACAGTTTGGAAATTTTGGAATTCAATTGCCTACCCTATTATCTGTTGAATCCGACCCTATAAATTCTGCAAAACAGTGATTGTGATTTTGACCTTGTGTCACCAAATCAGAGGTAACTCTGTGTTGGGAGCCCTGTTTCATATGAAATCTGTTCCATTCGAATATAGATTGATATATGGTTCGACCATAGCCTTCTTATGGGTATTGGAGCATAATTGTTATTCTGAAATATTTGTTTGATGTGCCACTGGAATTCTGTCCGAAATCGAGCTTTGGTCGATTTCGCGTATTCTGTTCCATTTCCTTTGGATACTTGAATTCGCCTAATCTTCTTATTGGAATTAAGCTGATTATGATTGCTTGGAATCCCTGTACACTCTTGCTTTCATTTCTTTCCTAAAATGAATACTTTTGTGAGAGATTTGTTCCTTGCATCACATTGCTTTTGAAAAGGCACATGTACGTTTGGTTGTTCCGCGTGTGCTTCCGTTATATGCTACTTATTGTTGAAACTGCCTTCTTGTACTCTGGTGTGTGGGATTGTCTGGACCTTTGCCAGAAATGGTAAAGGGTATGCGCTGATTTGCCCGCTTTGTGGGGTCCCGCTTTGTGGGATATTCTGGTATGCGCTTATTTGCCCGCTTTGTGGGGTCCCGCTTTGTGGGATATTGCTTAGAGCCTGCGATGCTCTGCCGGCCCCCTTTGACTTCACCTAGACGTGGGTGGATGGAGCTCCCAGACGTGGGAGACTTTTGTCAGGTGGTCATTCAGAAATGGATGAATCACATTCTGACTGAGATCCCACTACACCCTCTATATGTTTGATATGACATCCAGAGTTTTGGTGAGTTATTTCTGTTCGTGCTCTGGATAGTTATGATATGATTGCAACGTCAAGGACGACGTTTGAGCTTCTGTACGACATATGAGTTTGATATGCTCTGAAATGCTTCATTCACTGTTGATTTTGCTTCGTAATGTTCCATATGTCGTTGATGTGATTTGGAACATTTTAAATGCCATTGTTAAGCTCCGATATGTTTCCTTTGTTTCTGATATGCTCCAATTACTCTATGCCCCATCTGTCAGGAACCAAATATGTATGATTAAAAAGGACAATTATGATTCTGCTCCTAATGATATTATGTATACGAAATCGTATATTCTGCTTTGTGTTTGAAAACTGCATCTCTTTGGAAATTGTACTATTTTGATATGGATATGTTAGTCACTTGCTGAGCTCTTTATGCTCACCCCATTTGTTGATAAATTTTTCAGGATAGCGTATCGCTTGCTTAAATGTTAAGAATGGGCTGACGCAGTGGAAAGTTTAGAAGACGTTGGCCAGAACTTTTGTTAGCATATATGTAGTTGTGTATAAGCTACCTTGCATCTAATGAAATGTGACTATGAATCTGAACCTGTGGATTTTGTGTAAGTTAAAGGATCCCTCATGTATAGGGTTTTGGAATGTTAAATTAAATTCGTGTAATGATATGAACTTATGGTAAATCGATGATTGTGGTGACTGCATAGGTTTCCCCACTTGTGGGTTTATATTGTGGTTTTTATTTTGATGAGTTGAGTTCAGATTGTATAAATTATCGAGTGATGTGTGCTATGTTTATGAATTGTACAGGGTTATGAATTGGTAGATTATATAAGTGAAAATTTTGATCTGAATGTTTTCTTAGTGACCTCTGTTAGGATCGGAGCGGCACTAAGAGGGGGGGTGAATTAGTGCAGCGGATTAAAACTTCGGTTTTAATAAAAAAATCTTTCGTATGTTAAGAACAAAACTTGAGAAATTTAACTTGAAGGCGTGTTCTTAAAGTTGCGCAGCAAGAGTAATAAGGAACTAAAGCAGTAAGAAGATTTGCAGTAATGTAAATGACAATAATAAAAAGCAAACCAGAGATTACGCCGATTTTTAGAGTGGTTCGGTCAAATGACCTACTCCACTTGCGAGGCCCCTCTTCGATGAGGCTCCCACCTTCCACTAGCAAGTCTCTTGAAAGTGAAGGGTGAATACCCCTCTTACAACTTTTACAAGCGGTTCACTCTCTTACAGATTTTCAACAAGAAAGAAGGAGGTGAACACTAGCAAATTGAAAACAAGACAAGCTAACACTTTTCTAAGGCTTTTCTCTCAAACACTTGCTGCTCAAAAAGTTGTTCTCTCAGCTGAGATTTAAGGGGTATTTATAGGCCTCAAGAGGATTCAAATTTGGGCTTCAAAATTTGAATTCTCTTTGGGTTCCCGCTGTTGGAGGTGCCACCGCCCAGCCAAGCGGTGCCACCGCCCAGGGCTCGGGTGCTGGGCGGTGCCACCGCCCAGCCAGGAGGTGTCACCGCCCAGCTCTCGGGTGGTTGGCGGTGCCACCGCCCAGCTAGGCGGTGCCACCGCCTACAGTGTTTTCAGCCCGACTACAGTGTTTTCAGCCACTAGTTGGGCTTCAATCTTGGCTCTCTAGTTCGCTGGTTTAGCTTAATTTTTAGCCTAAACCAACTCTGACTTTGAGCCCAGTTGGCCCCTAACCAGGATATAGGATTATCTCTTAATCCTAATCCTAATTACAAGTGGACTACATAACCAAAACACATCCTAAGCAAATTTTCAACCGCGAACGTCGAGTCTTGTTCTAGCGAGCTTTCCGACGAACTTTCTGCTTACGGGCTTCTAGCAAGCTCCCGAACTTGTGATGACTTTAATGAGTAGCCGAGCCTTCTCGGTGATCTCCGTGAACCTCCGACGATCTCTTCGGCGAACTTCCGAAAATTCCGACAGGTTCCCGATTTCTTCTCGGTTGGTTCTGGCAGCATCTCCGACGATTCTTCGGACTCTTAAACGTCCATCGAACTTGACTCCGGTATTCTCGCTTTGTGTTTTTTGGTTATCGTAGTTAATCCTGCACACACAAGCAAACACTCTACTCCGATCTAGACAATTATTATAACGCAAATTGACATTCTGTTGCCCGGCACGTCATTGGTTGGCGCTTCATCCGATTCTTCGGTGCATCGTCCTCTCTTGCAGCTTGTTGCCCAATCGGCGGTTGACCTCCGCAACCCCGATATCCTTGGCGCAATTTCGCTCTCCTTGGCCCGATGCCCGACGCCCGAAGCCTTCTGCCATCCAATATCCTGACGTGATCTCCTCCGACGCAACGTCAATTCCTCCTGCGTTAATTGTCTAATCCTGATCGAGTAGACCTGTATCACTCAAAATGTAGTCAAACATTTAAACACAATCAATTAGTTTCATCATCAAAATCCGAGATTCAACAAATGTGTGTTTGGATCCTGGGTTAGTTGTGACAAAAAAAAAAATTTTAAATATCATGGATATTTTTAGGGGTGTGACAGATTTATTTTGAATCAACATAAGAACAGAGACTAATATTTCTATAAGATGGGGTTAGAATAGTTGCCTTTGAGAATTTTGACCCCCAATTGAGAAGATTACGTAAGAAACCTCAAAGCCCCAATTTTTTTCTTCTTCTTCTTTTCTTCTTCTTCTTCTTCTTCTTCTTCTTCTTCTTCTTTCTTTCTTTCTTTCCCTGATCATCCATACAGCTGCCTTCTCTGCTTCCTTAAGAACGAAGGTAGAGAGGCTTAAACGGTGGGATTTGTCATTTTGTGCATTTTGCACTTTAGTCCTTGTATTTATTATATTTATGATTAGGTCCTCAGGGTTTACATATAGGTCCTCAAATTCTTTTTTTTTAACAAATCCTCCAACTCTTATGAATAAGTTCTCAGATTTATACTTTGACTTTTTATTAAATTTAAAATAGATACTTACATTACAATTAGAAACTTATACGAAAATTCAGAAATGAGGGATGTTACAGCTTGTTCCAGCTAAGTCCTTCCATTGCAATAGTAAACAGATATGGAGAAAGTGGATCACTTTATCGGATACCATTCGTGCTCCCAAAAAAACCAATAGGTGAGCCATTAAAAAGTATCGAAAACTTTGGAGTTTCCAAGCAACTTTGAATCCAATTTACCCATTTCTGTGGGAAGTTCATATCGATGAGCATCTTATAGATAAAACTCCTATTAACTGAATCAAAGGCTTTCCGTAAATCAGCTTTAAAACATACTTTCGTCCCTCTCGCATTTGAGTGCAGGTCCTTTATCAAGTCATTAGCAAGCATAATATTATGATATATACTTCTCCCTTTGATGAAAGCTGCCTGATTTGGACTAATGATCTTGTGTATTACCTTTTGCATTCTATCTGCCAACACTTTGGATATGATCTTGTAAATAAAGTTTCATAATGATATGGGTCGATAGTTTTCTAGTGAATCAGCCCCTACATTCTTGGGAATTAAAGAAATAAAAGTGCAATTCATCTCTCTAAGAATACGACCTGAAGAGAAAAAATGTTGGCAAGCCTTAATCACATCATTTCCAATAATAGACCATGCAGTTTGGTAAAATTTAGCTGGAAATCCATCTGGACCAGGGCTTTTATCCTTCGGTGACTTAAAGACAACTCTTACAATTTCATCATCTGTACCTGGGGCACTAAGGATTGAAATGTCATCCGAATCAAGCTTTCTAGTTGGCTCCACATGAATGTTATTAGGTTGCACCGCTTGATTGAGTAAGGAATAAAAAAATCGCTCAGTGTATGCTTTAACTTCATCTAAATTTTCAATAAGATTACCATATTTGTCTTTGCATTTTCTGATGCGATTAATGGCCCTTCAAGTAGCAATGGATGCATAGAAAAACTTAGTATTGGAATCTCCTAGAGTTAGCCAATGCTGTCGAGACTTCTGCTTTGCAAAACTTTCCTCTTGCTTTGAGGCTTGCATGAAGTTACTTCTGGCTTCTGTCTCTTTGTAGATAAGATTCTCATATTGGGGCTGAAGTTGTAGCTCATATTGTATCGCCATTAGTTCCTTTCTGTAAATTTGAACCCGAGTGGTAATATTTCCAAAGGTGTTTGTATTCCACTCCTTTAGTGCCGCTTTGCAAACTTTGAGCTTTTGGCATAAGATGTAAAGTGGCGAACCATGTATATTAATATTCCAAGCCGATCTGATAATATCAAGGAACTGAGGATGAGTACTCCACATGTTAAAGAATATAAATGGTTTCTTGCCTCTAGGTGTTGCTTTCTCTGCGTGTATATACATTAAGGAATGATCAGAAAACAATGGTGCATCATACTCAAGAAGTGAATCAGGGTAAACTGTTAACCATTCTTGGTTAATCAAACATCTGTCTAGTTGAGCCATTATTTTTCTGTTACCATCGCCTTGATTACTCCAGGAGAGCCAATTGCCCACAGATTTCATATCAATCAATGTGGTAGTGTCTATATAATCATTAAATCTTTGAAGCTGACTTTCAGAATGCTGTCTACCCCCCACTTTTTATTTGTATATCGAACAGTATTAAAGTCACCAAGAACAATCCACGGCATATTAAGACAGTTATTTGCAATGTTAGTCAGAGCGGTCCAAAGTGTATTTCTTTCTTGCATACTATTTGAAGCATATATACCAATAAAATTGAATTGACAGCCATTCTTTTTGTCCTCCACCTTAAGATGAATAAATTGATCGGTAGCAGAAATAAACCAAGCATTAATGGAGTTAGGATGCCATAAGACCCATATTCTACCAAATGTTTTACTAGAGTCATTGGTAAACAGTTCTGCGTCCGGCCATATTAAATTCTTTTGAGTAAGAACGAGCGATTTTTTAATTTTTGTTTCTACGAGAATAGCAATATCACATGCGGCATACTTGATTATTCTGTTGAGCTCCCGACATTTTTCAGGCTTATTAAGTCCAAGAACATTCCAGCAAATTATCTTCATTAGAAAAAGAAAATAAGGTATTCATTCTACGACTTTGAATTGATAGTACCATCCTTTTTCTTATCCTTAGGTTTTGCATTTTCCTTCCGCACAATATCTTTACCTTTTAAGGCTTTATTTCTATATTTATCCACTTCATCCACAGCTATCAAATTTTTAAACTTTATACCTTGAGTCAAGTAGTCTGATTATGTTAGGATCGAGAGCACTAAGAGGGGGGGGGGGGTGAATTAGTGCAGCGGAAAACTTTCTGCGATTAAAATCGAAAGCTGCGTTCGACCAATAAAAACAACTTCTATATAAAAGTTGATACTAATCAATGTTAATATCAAACTAAGCAGGCAGTTTGCAGCTATGATGAAAACCAGAATATCGGCGCAAATTGAAATCCGAAGTTCGTACGAAGAAACTGATTTACGTCTAAATGCTGATTAATAAATCACTTGATTAGATAAGACACAGTTTAAGCAGGAGTATAAAGGTAGTGTGCAGTATTGGTAAAGCTCAAAACGTAAATGCAATCTGCAATATGATGATCATACGAAAAAGCAGATTTACGTCTAAACGCAGATTTACGTCTAAATGCAGATTTACGTCTAAACGTAGATTTACGTCTAAACGTTGAAACTTGTTTGTAAAATCGCAGAGGGCAGTAACTATTGAGAAGTTTGCAGTGAAGGTAAAATGCTTAAAGGAAATGCAAACCGAGATTTAGAGTGGTTCGGTCAATCTTAACCTACTCCACTTTTGGCTTGCTCCACCGATGAGGTCACTGACATCAACTAGAGGCCTTCCTTCAATAGGCGAAGGCCAACCACATTCTTACAGATTCACTCCTTTTGACGGGCTTAGGAGACAACCCTTACAGAAGTTTTCTCTCCTCTCTTTACAACTCAAACTTTGAAGAACAGAAAGAGGAGAACTAGCAGTTTTGAGCTCTAAGAACCATAGAAAGACAACAAGATTTCGAGTGTGTGTTATGTGCTTTCAGTGCTGAATGGGTGGGGTATTTATAGGCCCCAATCCAGTTCCAATTTGGAGCTCAAATCTGTCAATTCCCGGAATTCCGGGATCAGGCGGTTGCACCTCCTGACTGGGGCGATTGCACCGCCTAGCAGAACTCGAAGACTGAGCCTCTGGGCGGTGCCACCTCTGTCAGGGGCGGTTGCACCTCTCTGCCAGAGCTCGAAGACTGAGCTCAGGCGGTTGCACCGCCTGACTGGGGAGGTTGCACCGCCTGGCAGAGCTCGAAACTTGAGCTCTGGCGGTGCTACCTCTTGACAGAAGAGGTTACACCGCCCAGTCTCGCTCGGAGACTGAGCCCGGGGCGGTGCCACCTCTTGGCTGGGGCGGTTGCACCGCCCAGTCTCGCTGGGAGACATAGCCTGGGCGGTGCTACCTCTTGGCTTGGGCGGTTGCACCTCCCACAGCAATCAGGGTCCGAAAGGGTTAATCCATTCGGCCTAATTTGATTCTTTCAGGGGCCCAATTGCCCCAAGATTAAGCTAATGGGATCACCTCCCATTTCTAACTTAATCAATGTGCTAACTACGATTATTTCCTAAGACATATTCTGTAGCTTGCTCCGGTGCGTCAATCGCTTCTTCCGACGAGTTTCCGGCGAACTTCCGTCGATCATCCGACGAACCCTCGGTGATCCTCCTGCGGACTTCCGGCAAACTCCTGGACTTGCGACGATCTACTTGGCAAGTTCTGATGAGCTCCTTTGGCAAGCTTCTGGACTTCTCGGATTTGTTCCCGCAGAACCTCCGACAACTGTCCGAACTTCCATCGAGCTCTCGAACTCCCAACGTGATCATTGTCATGACTCCGGCGCAACTCCTGCTGCATGTCTTACTTTCATCGTAGTTAATCCTGCACACTTATCTCAACACACATATTAGACAAACAAATGACAATTGACTTCATCATCAAAATCCGAGATTCAACTGATTGTTGAGGCGCAATATCCTGGTTAGTATGATTTATTGATGCATGAGATAGTCGAGGCAGAATATCCTTACTAACAAGGTTTGTTGGGGCCTGTGTTTGTTGTGGCAGAATATTCTTGCTGGCGATGTTTGTTGGTGCTTGAGTTTGTTGAGTCATAATGTCTTGGTTGGCATGTTGAGTGGATAGTGGAATTCCTGTTGTGGATGGATCCGGTAATATAGTAAGAGATGAAGTTTCCAACTTCTGCTTCTCCTGTCCATGAGTACCATGGGCTGTTGTCGAAAGCTCCGACATAATAGGGAGAGATAAAGTTCCTGATTTGTCTTGTCTATGGCGTTGTCCCTGCGAGTCGAATTGCTCACACGTCTGCGTCACCACAAGTTCTACTACCATTAGGGGAGGTTCGCCTTGTTGCTGAGGCATCTGACGTGGCCTGTAGATCTTATTAATTGGTTTCGGGGTTTGTTGACAGGCTCCATTTGCATGACCAAAAGCTAAGCAACTCTTGCATCGTTGTGGCTTCCAAGAATAGGAGACATGTACCTTACGAGTGTTCCCTTCAAGATCACAATAAAAAACCTCATTAGGGAGATCTTCGTCAGAGGAAACCAATACACATGCTCGGACAAATGTTAATCTCGTCTGCGCAGCTGTTGCTTTATCAATATAGAGTGGCTGTCCCAAAGTACTGCATAACTTTGCAATAAAACGTCGACTCCAAAGATGTAGAGGGAGACCTTGAAACGATACCCATAAGGGAATAGACCGTAGACCGTCAAACTCCAAACGGACATCAGGGGACCAGCGTCGTAGAATCATTGGATGGCCACGAATAGTCCAGAACCCTTCAAGGACCTGTTGCAAATCTTCTTCAGAGTATAGCTTGCAAACAAAGAAACCGTTCTCCAGCATATGAAGGTCAAATGCCGATGTTTCCCATCTAGTTTTTATAAATGACGATAGTGGGAAATAGGATGTTTTGAGACCTACCACATAGCCAACAATCGCCATAGACCATGTCTCAATTAACTCTGCGGAATCATGTATCTCATACACAGCAATCTTCTTTTCAGCCTGAACTTCTGGAGCAAAGAATTCCAAACTGAGATCCGGGCTTCCAATTGGAGCCTTGAAGAGGCTAGTCCATGGCCGAGGTTCATTGGAAATAAGAGCAAGAGGTCGCGATCTAGAGCACGACCTACTTTGATGCTGCTTCGTCAAAGGAACATCTCGTCGAAAAGAAGGTATTGGACGAGCAACTTGAGAAGGGAGCCTCGCCGTCAAATCTACCCTCTCGCCATCGTCACCAGACCCAGGGACCGTCGCTGCCATGTCCCGACTGCCACCCCCGTAAGGAACTCTGTTTCACCGAGTAGAGTAGGAGAGAAAGTTTCGATTTCAGCCTTCCCGTTGCTACCAACCGCATAGAGGAAAGAAGAACAAAAATTTCCCTCTGTTCCGTTCCTTACTGCGAAGAACATAAATTCTCCCTCTCTGTTCCCGTTCTTTTTTTGAGTTTCAAGATCCGATCTGCCCCAATATTTTCCCGGGCCCCTTTTCTACGATGAGTAGAGGAAGAAAGTTTTCGATCTTGAAAGAGTAGAGCGTCCCCAATCTCTCTGGTCGCAGCCTCGCCTCCGTTGGAAGGAATCAGCCACCGAGCCCCTTTTCCCCGATGAGAAGCACGGGAAAGGGGGCGGTGCAGAGACCCTCTCTTCTCCCTTCTCGGATCTCGCTGGAAGAAGGAGAGCAGATCTCCATTGTTCAGGCTCCTTTTTCCCGATTAGAAGAGTAAGAAGGAGACCCCTCCTCTGTTCGTGCAAGAGAAACAGAGCAGATCTCCCACCTTCTTCGATCTTGCTGAAAGAAGGAGAACAGAACAGGTTCCGTTTCCCCCTCTTTCTTCCGTTCCCTTCTGCGAAGAAGAATCAAGGCACCGCTTTCTTTCCTTGACAGCTGGTCAATCGCTCCTTGAGAGCAGAAACCTCAGCCCCTTTCCTCGTCTTCGCCCTCCTCTGTTTCACAATGGAAGAAGAACGCCGGTCGCAGAGAGGATAGGGTTTCGTTCCCTTCTCCTTCTCCGATCTCGCTTCTTCCTTCCCCTCGTAGAAGTTTTCTTGATGTTTCTTCTTTCCTCCCTAGATTCATGGTTCAATTGCTCCTCTTGATGTCGTGCGAAAGATATGGCTGCCATAAGCTAATACGGTTGTCGAGCTTTAACTTCTCCTCGGATCTCCGGCTTCAAGCCCTCAATGAAGGTTCTCAATAGCTGTTTTTGAGACCAATCATGAGTTTGATTAGATAACCTTTCAAACCTGGTTTGGTACTCTTGAATGGTGAAGGTTTGTCGGATCTTTGCTAGTTGTCCGTCAATATTCTCGTAATCGGTTGGTGTGAAGCGGATCAGCAGTCCTTCTTTGAATTGTCGCCATGAAAGGACTCCATAAGTATGTTCAAACTAGTCAAACCACTGTATAGCATCCTGTTAGAACCCTTGCAGATTCTAAACTTGGGGTTGATCTCTTTAGGGGATCGGCCTCCTTGGAACTCTATAGGGGTTCCTCCCTCCAAGTTGCTGCTCAAAGGCTGCAGAAAAGATTCATCTATTGCTTATGAAAAGAGAAGGAATACATGGCTATTTATAGGGCTTCTAAACCCTAACTCCTAATAGGACTCCTACTTAAGACTCTTACTTCTAACCAACTCCGAGTAGGACTCCTAGTCAAGACTCCTATTCCCTTACAACTCCTAATTATTCTCTAAGAAAATACCTCCTACATGAATGCCCCTCTCAATTAGGACTCTCCTAGCTAGAGTCCTAACAGAATGTCCATCTCAATTAGGAGTCTCATAGCTAGAGTCCTAACAGTTTTACATGAATGTCCCTCTCAATTAGGACTCTCCAAGCTAGAGTCCTAACAGACCCACCGCCCTCTTCGAATCAGCCTTGTGCTCGAGGCTGATGATTCATGAATTCTGGGAATTTGATATTCAAGTCGTCATAGTTCTCCCAAGTGGCATCTTCTATTGGTAGGTTCGCCCACTGTATTAGCACTTCATTAGTGGGTCATCGTCGTCGAGTCACGATCCGTCGATTAATAATGGCACTTGGCTGGGTCTGGAGTTCTCTTTGGGTAGTCATATTTGGTGGATGGCTTTGGGCTGTCTCCAAGCACCTATTTAAAACTTTCGTCTAGCCGTCGGTTTGTGGGTGATATGTCATACTCCTTTTCTATTTAGTACCCTGCATATGGAATAACTTTGTCCAAAATCTGCTCGTGAAGATGCAAGTAGAATTTATCGTAAGCATAATGCATCCCTTATAGTGTAATTCTTTTGAGTCCCAATTGTAATGAGCCATGGGGCTTGGTGCTTCCTCCAATTTTTTTATAATCTTACTAGTCTCTGAATCTTCCTGCCATTCTATCTTAATATCCTTAAGAAAGTTGCTGGTCGGAAGTGAAACGGCCGAAACTTCAACTTGCTCGGGTAACTGCGAAAGCTCATCTGCAAGAACATTCTCTTTCCCCTTTTTGTAAGTTATTTCATAATCAAATCCAAGAAGTTTTATTACCCTTTTTTGCTGCTCAGGGGATGATATTTTTTGCTCCAAAAAGTATTTGAGGCTTTTATGGTCAGTTTTAATTTGAAATCATCGGGCAATCAAGTAGGGTCTCCACCTCATTGCTGCGCGCACAATGGCGAGCATCTCCTTATCATATGTTGACTTATTTTGATAGGAGGGAGATAATGCCTTGCTAGTGTATATGAGTGGTCGAGCATCTTGCATGAGAATGGCTCCAATTCCGACTCCAGATGCGTCGGCCTCAATAATGAAGGGTCGGTTGAAATCTGGTAGTGTTAGCACTAGCGTCGTCGTCATGGCTGCCTTAAGTTTGTCGAAGGCAGTGGAGGCTCTGTCCGACCATTGGAAGACATCTTTTTTCAGTAAGAAAGTAAGTGTTGCACTGATCTCTCCATAGTTATTCATGAACTTACAGTAGTAGCCTGTTAAACCCAGAAAGCCATGTAGCAATTTTATGTTCCACGGGGTCAGCCAGTTTTGCATTGCTCCAATTTTGAAGTGGACTACTGCCACACCTTCCTCTGATATGATATGCCCAAGATATTCCACCTTCTTATGAAGAAAACAAAAATTCATAGTGGTTGTTATGTGTTCAAATGGTAGTTTACGGTATGTCTTCTTCGCATACTCGTATTTGATGATACCCGGATCGAAGGTCCAGCTTTGTAAAGATTTGTGCTCCCTTAACAACTCATCTACTACTGGAATAAGGTATTTATCCTTGATGGTTATGCCATTGAGAGCTCGGTAATCAACACATAATCGCCATATTCCATCATTCTTTCGTATGAGGAGCACCGGTGAAGAGTAGGGGCTGTAACTTGGCCGAATAACTCCTGTTTTGAGCATCTCTTTTACAATTCTTTCTATTTCATCCTTTTGGAGATGTGGATATTGATATGGCTGAGAATTTGCTGGAGATTTGCCTGGAAGAATCATTATACAATGATCATGCCGACGGGTAAGAGGTAGGTTGCGCGGTTCGTCAAATATATCTGAAAATTCAGCAAGCAAAGGAAGTAGATTTGGATCTTCAAATTTTGTTGGCTCTCCCTTAGTTTATTGCTCAAGTTGTACCAAAAAGCCGCTGCATGCTTTATGCAAAACTTTATCCATTTGTTGTGTGCAAATCGTCGTTACGTCGCCCTCACATTTCCCGTGCAGTATCACCTGTTTCTCCTTACTGTAAAATTTTATAATTAGTTGCATAAAATTCCAAGAAATATCACATAATGTCATCAACAACAGTTTCACCTATGGGCACCTATGATCACACTTCAAAATCCGTCTGTTGGCGACCTTAACGAAAAACCTGCTGCAATTCTCAACGGGTAAGTTTATATAGACAGCAACCTTACTGTTTAGGAAGTTATTAGTGCTGCCCGTGTCGATGAGAACAGTGATCGGTTGTTGTTTGAGAAGGCCTCCAACTTTCATCGTTTGTGGGATTGAGTAGCCAACTAGTGTACGTACCGTAACTTTGGTCGGTTGTGTCTCTTCTTCTGCATCTTCTTCTTCATGTTCAAGGCTCTCTTTTGGATGTTCAATGACCTCTTCTTCTATCAGTTCAATCATAAGAAGTCCCTCTTTACTACAGCGATGCTCACGGCTCCACGGCTCATCACAATGCCAACATAACCCCTTCGCATATCGCTCCCGAAGCTCTTCTCTTGTTAACCTCTTTGGTGTAGGGACTTGGTCGATAGTAGGGGGGGCTGAGGGCTTCAATATTACTGGTTGAGGAGCGACCCTAGTCCTCCGAGCTTCATGGTTCAATTGCTCCTCTTGATGTCGTGCGAAAGAGATGGCTGCCATAAGCGTATACGGTTGTCGCGCTTTAACTTCTCCTCGGATCTCCAGCTTGAAGCCCTCAATAAAGGTCCTCAATAGCTGTTTTTGAGACCAATCACAAGTTTGATTAGATAACCTTTCAAACCTAGTTTGGTACTCCTGAATGGTGGAGGTTTCTCGTAATCGGTTGGTGTGAAGCGGATTAGCAGTCCTTCTTTGAATTGTCGCTATGAAAGAACTCCATAAGTATGTTTAAACCATTCAAACCACTGTATAGCATCCCCTTCAAGACGTATAGCTGTAATTTTCACTATAGATGCATCCACGGTTTTGTGGTACTGAAAATATCGCTCCGCGCGCGAGATCCAACCAATCGGGTCTCCTTCTTCCCATCTAGGGAAGTCCACTCTCATGCAAGGATAGTTGGGGTCAGTCATAGAGCTTCCCCTCTCTTGGAAGTTATATCTTTGGGCTTGGTGCGATTGGGCAAAGTTCTCTCCTTGATGTGATTCATCGTGCTTAGTGGTCGGCCCAATTTGAGTTCGGTAAAGAGCGTCCGAATCTTATCCTCCATTCGTGCCTCGAAGGCTTCGAATTTAGCATTGATTACCTCCTCAGATGCCATAGTATATGCCACCAAATCTGTGATGTTAAGATCTCTCTTTTGTTGTCGGGTTAAAGGCATGTATTGGTTGAGAGAGGTGATGGTCGAAAGGGTTGGTAGATAGGTGGATGTAGGCTACTGTTTAGGCTTATTTTGTGGCTATTTTAGGTGCAGTTTGAGGGTGTGTTTTGGTGTAGTTTTGGTGTAGTTGGATAGAAACAATATAGTATCAAGATCAAACAAACAGTGCTATGCGGCTGAAATTTTACAGTGCAGATTTTCAAGTATAGCATATTATACGTAAAAGATCAATGATTTATATTGAGAATTTTTTGAAAAAACCAAAGGGAAATCTACTGTTAGGAAGTGTCAAAGATGTCATAAAAATTTTATAGAAATTTGGATAGAAAAAGCACAGTAGCAAGATCAAACAGAAGGTGCTATGTGGCTGGAATTCTGCATTGTATCTTTCGTCGTAGAGATGAAAACTTTGTGACGAAAGGTTTATACAGCAATATTGGAACAGTTTTTTTTTTTTTTTTGTATTTTCGAATAAGGATAACTAAATTGCAGCAGCAGTAAGGTAGGAAACCAGAACCTGTTGCAATTCACGGGGAGATCAAAGGATGATCCACGGTGGTGGAGATGATGGCGGAATTCGTCGACAATCTTTTAAGCAATTGTGGGAATTGCTTTGGGAGGTTGTGGAGGGCTAATGGATGGCAATGGAAGGGCAGCGAGATGCCAAGAACGCTGCTCTGATACCAGGTGTTAGAACCCTTGCAGATTCTAAAATTGGGGTTGATCTCTTTAGGGGATCGGCCTCCTTGGAACTCTATAGGGGTTCCTCCCTCCAAGTTGCTGCTCAAAGGCTGCAGAAAAGATTCATCTATTGCTTATGAAAAGAGAAGGAATACATGGCTATTTATAGGGCTTCTAAACCCTAACTCCTAATAGGACTCCTACTTAAGACTCTTACTTCTAACCAACTCCTAGTAGGACTCACTCATATTCCCTTACAACTCCTAATTCTTCTCTAAGAAAATACCTCCTACATGAATGCCCCTCTCAATTAGGACTCTCCTAGCTAGAGTCCTAACAGAATGTCCCTCTCAATTAGGACTCTCCTAGCTAGAGTCCTAACAATTTTACATGAATGTCCCTCTCAATTAGGACTCTCCAAGCTAGAGTCCTAACACATCCCCTTCAAGATATATAGCCATATTTTTCACCATAGATGCATCCGCGATTTTATGGTACCGAAAATATCGCTCCGCGCGCGAGATCCAACCAATTGGGTCTCCTTCTTCCCATCTAGGGAAGTCCACTCTCATGCATGGATAGTTGGGGTTGGTCATAGAGCTTCCCCTCTCTTGGAAGTCATATCTTTGGGCTTGGTATGATTGGGCAAAGCTCTCTCCTTGATATGATTTCTTCGGGCTTAGTGGACGGCCCAATCTGAGTTCGGTAAAGAGCGTCCGAATCTTATCCTCCATTTGCGCCTCCAAGGCTTCGAATTTAGCATTGATTGCCTCCTTAGATGTCATAGTATATGCCTCCAAATCTATGATGTTAAGATCTCTCTTTTGTTATTAGGTTAAAGGCATGTATAGTTGAGAGAAGTGATGGTCGAAAGGGTTGGTGGATCGATGGATGTAGGCAACGATTTAGGCTTATTTTGTGGCTGTTTTGGGTGCAGTTTGAGGGTTTGGTTTTGTGGAGTTTTAGGGCTATGGATGAATGTTTTAGATCTGTGGTAGATGGTAGCAAAGGTTTGATAGAAATCAGTGGAAGTTGCAGCAAGTATGTGCTGTCTTGTAAGAGTAGAATTTCCACCAACGGCTTCTCGAGGTAATTTCCACCAAAAACTTGAGAGAATTGAGGAGGGAATTGATAGCAAAATCACAGTTTATATGACAGCAAGGATATCTAATTTAATCAAGAAAATTTGGCAGTATAACAGCAAGGAAATCGGTGCAAGTTGCGATTGCAGAATTCTCGTCGAAAAATTTCAGCGGGTTACGACGAAAATTTGCAGCAACATAAAATCATTTTTAGAGATGAATTTCTTAATAGATCAATCATAGATGGAAGCAAACAAATATTTCAGTGGCACATCAAACAAATATTTCAGCATAACAATTTTGCTCCAATACCCATAAGAAGACTATGGTCAAACCATATATCAATCTATGTTCGGATGGAAAAGATTTCATATGAAACAGGGCTCCCAACACAGAGTTACCTCTGATTTGGTAACACAAGGTCAAAATCACAATCACTATTTTGCAGAATTTATAGGATCAGATTCAACAGATAATAGGATAGGCAATTGAATTCCAAAATTTTCAAACCATATGTCAAAAGAAAGATTTTCAAGTCTAGTTTCAAATAAAATCAGTTTGGTACAAATCAGAATTTTCAACAGGGAGTTATAGGCATTTTAGTAGCGATAGGTCAGAAATCTTGAACTCTGTTTTACAGCGTCTATAGGCTCATTTGAAAAAAATGTTTGGGTAAGTATTTGGTGTCCAAAATCTACAAATTCCGTGTCAAAAGAAAGACATAAGCGTCTAATTACAAACAAAATAGTTCCTGCCTGAATTCACATCTTATACTAAAACTTACAGCCGAAGAGGTGTATAGGGGTCAGTTTACCGAAAATATTTCAGAATCCATGGTTTTAGGTCCAAAAAGAGTCATATCAGTTTCAAAACAGAAGTCTTCCAATTTATTTTGAATCAACATAAAAACAGAGTCTAATACTTATGTAGGATGGGGTTAGAATACTTGCCTTTGCAAATTTTGACCCGAAGTAACAAGATTAAAGCAAAAACCCTAAAAACCCCAATTTCTTCTTCTTCTTCTTCTTCTTCTTCTTCTTCTTCTTCTTCTTCTTCTTCTTCTTCCTTTCTTTCCCTGATCACCCACGAGCTGCCTTCTCTGCTTTCTTAAGAACGAAGGCAGAGAAGCTTAAGCGGTGGGATTTGTCATTTTGTGCATTTTGCAGTTTAGTCCTTGTTTTTATCATATTCACGATTAGGTCCTTAGGGTTTACATATAGGTCCTCAGATTCTTTCTTTTTTTTTTTTCTTTTTTGTACAAATCTCCCAAATCTTAAAAATAAGTTACCTCTAATCCATACTCTATTTCTTCTGTCAATTAAAATAGAAGCTCACATTATCGCCAGAAATTTATACGAACATTCAGTAATGAGGGGTGTTACACTCTCCCCCCCTTAAAAGAAAAATTTAGTCCTCTAAATTTATCATACCTCTATCGATGAAAAGACGGGGGTACACCTTCTTCATTTCCTCCTCTAGCTCCTAAGTTGTCTCCTCTCCAGAATGATGTCTCCAAATTACTTGAACCAGCGGGATGACCCGATTCCTTAGGACTTTTTCTTTCTTATCAACAATCTGAATAGGCTCTTCCACATAAGATAAATCTTTATCAATCTCCACCAGCTCATACTTGATGATGTGAGAAGGGTCATATATATACTTCCTAATCATCGAGACATGAAATATATCATGGACATGGCACAATGCTGGTGGCAAGGCAATCCTGTAAGCGACAGAACCAACCCTCTCAAGGACCTCAAAAGGTCCAATAAATCTTGGGCTTAATTTTCCTTTCTTCCCAAACCTTATAATGCCTTTGGAAGGGGAGACTTTTAAGAATACAAAATCTCCGATTTCAAACTCAATATCTCGCCTTCTATTGTCGGCATAACTCTTTTGACGACTCTGAGCAGTTTTTAGCCTTTTTCTTATAACTTGAATTTTCTCGGTAGTTTCTTGTACTTTTTCCGGTGCTAACAGCTTTCTATCACCAACTTCCTCCCAACATATAGGTGTTATGTACTTCCGCCCATATAAAGCTTCATAAGGGGCCATCTGAATACTTGAATGATAACTATTATTATAAGTGAACTCAACAAGTGAAATATCTTTATCCCATTCACCTTTCCAATCCATAACATAGGCTCTGAGTAAATCCTCAAGTGTTTGAATTATTCTTTCTGACTGACCGTCAGTCTGAGGATGATATGCAGTACTAAACTTGACTTTAGTGCCCATAGATTCCTGTAATCTTCTCCAGAATCTAGAGAGAAATCTGGAGTCTCTATCAGAGATGATCTCCTTTGGAATACCATGAAGTCTTACTATTTCATTAACATATAAATCTGCAAGTCTATCAAGTGAATACGTCATATTAATCGGTAGGAAATGTGTAGATTTTGTTAACCTATCAATGATAACCCAAATAGCATCATGCTTCCTCGAGGTTCTAGGTAGTCCCGAAACAAAGTCCATAGTAATACATTCCCATTTCCATTCAGGAATAACTAAAGGTTGCAGTAACCCTCCAGGTCTTTGGTGTTCTACTTTGATTTGCTGACACGTCAAACATTTTGAAACATACATTGCAATTTCCTTCTTCATGCCTTCCCACCAATAATGACTTTGAAGATCTTTATACATCTTAGTGCTCCCAGGGTGTAGGGTGTACTTTGAAGTATGACTTTCAGTTAGGATTTGATTCTTGATATCTAGTTCATTTGGTACACATACTCTCTCCCCAAATCTCAATAGGCCATCCTTTGAAATTTGAAATTGTGGCTTCAATCCCTTTTCTACTTCACTCCTCAAGTAGATTAAATGTGGATCTCGTAATTGTCCTTCCTTAATTTGTTGCATAAGATCAGACTGCACTTGAATGGAGGCCATCAAAATCATCGAGTCTTGCTCTTTCCTCAAAGCTTTCAAATCAAACTTTTCTTCTATTAGCTTCCATTGTTTCACGACCAGACTAGCCATAAAACTTGTAGATTTCCTACTAAGTGCATCAGCTACAACATTGGCCTTGCTTGGGTGATAACGGATGGCACAATCATAATCCTTCAGAAGTTCTATCCATCTTCGCTGCCTCATGTTCAACTCCTTCTGAGTGAAAATATATTTTAAACTCTTCTGATCAGTGAAGATTTCAAACTGTCGACCATACAAATAATGTCTCCAAATCTTTAGAGCAAAAATGATTGCTGCTAATTCCAAATCATGAGTTGGATAATTCAATTCATAACCCTTAAGTTGCCTAGAAGCATAAGCAATTACTCTCCCTTCCTGCATCAAAACACATCCTAAGCCCTTTCTTGAAGCATCAGTATAAACTACAAATCCCTCACTACCACTTGGAATAGTGAGAATAGGGGCAATAGTCAATCTTCTTTTTAACTCTTGAAAGCTTTGCTCACAATCATCACCCCATACAAATTTCATATTCTTCTTAGTGAGTTTGGTGAGAGGTTGAGCAATTCGAGAAAATCCCTCCACAAATCTCCTGTAATAACCTGCCATGCCCAAGAAACTTCTAACCTCTGTTACATTTGTTGGTATTTCCCATTCAACTACAGCTTCTATTTTCCTTGGATCAACAGATATACCCTTCCCTGAAATCACATGGCCTAAGAAAGCAAATTCATTCAACCAAAATTCACATTTGCTGAACTTTGCATACAATTTCTTTTCTCTTAGTATGGACAACACATCTCTCAGGTGTTCCTCATGCTCCTGATTACTCTTTGAATACACCAATATGTCATCAATAAATACAATTACACAGATATCCAAGAGCGGTTGAAATGTCATATTCATTAGTTCCATAAAAGCTGCAGGGGCATTTGTCAAACCAAAGGGCATCACCAAGAATTCATAATGACCATATCGAGTTCTGAAAGCTGTTTTTGAAATATCCTCCTACTTGATCTTCAACTGATAGTAACCTGACCTTAGGTCAATCTTAGAGAATACTTGTGCACCCTGCAATTGATCAAACAAATCATCAATTCTAGGTATGGGATACCTGTTTTTGATGGTCACCTGATTCAACTGTCTATAGTCAATACAAAGCCTCAATGTTCCATCCTTCTTCTTCACTAATAGTACCGGAGCACCCCATGGGGATACACTGGGTCGTATGAAACCCTTATCTAATAATTCTTGTATTTGCTTCTTTAATTCCTCTAGCTCGAGTGGTGCCATTCTGTAGGGAGGCTTAGATATTGGGGTTGTACTGGAGACCAGATCAATAGCAAATTCACCCTCTCTATCTAGAGGTAAACCAGGCAAGTCATCTGGGAATACATCAGGGAATTCTTTGACCACTGAAATTTCATCTAGGTGGGTTTCCTGGTTTGAATGCTCCTTTACACACACCATATAACAAAAACAACCTTTCTGCATAAGACGATAAGCTTGAAGTGCTGATATCAAGCAAGGAGACAAATCATGCTTAATGCCCTCAAAGAAAAATATAGGCTGATCTGGTATGCAGAAAGTAATTATTTTCTTGTAACAATCAATACTAGCGTGATGAGAAGATAACCAATCCATGCCAAGTATAATATCAAAACCCTGGATCTCTAGGAGATTCAAATCAGCAAGGAGTTCGTGGTCTCCAATAGAGATCAAACAAGATGGGTAGACCAAGTTTGTTGCCAATGAATCTCCAACAGCAGTTGTTACATATAACATATAATCCAGGGGTTTAGGTAGAATATCCAAGTGACAAGCAAAGTATTGTGAAACAAACGATAAGTTGGAGCCGGGATCAAACAAAACTTTTGCATTTCTTTTAGAAACATGAAGAATACCTTCCACCACTGATTTAGAAGCTTTAGAATCTTGTTCAGTGATAGCGTACACTCTAGCATGGGCTGAGGGTCTAGGAGATAGTGGCTCCTTTTTTCTGTTCAGTGGGCAATCTCTTAGTTGATGACCAAGCTTTCCACAACCAAAACATGCTCCAGTCACCCGAAAAGACCGACTTGTTTCATGATTTAATCCGCATTTTGCACATAACTGAGTCCTCCCCAATGGTTTCCTTTTCTCAAATCCAGATGTCTTAAACCTCTAATGACAATCAATAAACCTCAAATAAAGATAATATTCTTAGTGATTCTCAAATCATGCTCTGATACCACCTCTGTCACGACCCGACAAAATATCGACAATATTTAAGATCGTCATCACAACAAACCCAGGATCCAAACACATATTTGAGGTCACTAAGAAAACATTCAGATCAAAAATTTCACTTCTATAATCTACCAATTCATAACCCTGTGCAATTCATAAACATAGCACACATCTCTCGATAATTCATACAATCTGAACTCAACTCATCAAAATAAAAACCACAATATAAATCCACAAGTGGGGAAATCTATGCAGTCACCACAGTCATCGATTTACCATAAGTTCATGCCATTACACAAATTTAATTTAACATACCAAAACCCTATACATGAGGGATCCTTTAACTTACACAAAATCCACAGGTTTAGATTCATAGTCACATTTCATTAGATGCAAGGTAGCTATATACACAACTACATATATGCTAACAAAAGTTCTGCCCAACGTCTTCTAAACTTTCCACTGCCTCAGCCCATTCTTAACATTTAAGCAAGCGATACGCTATCCTGAAAAATTTATCAACAAATGGGGTGAGCATAAAGAGCTCAGCAAGTGACTAACATATCCATATCAAAATAGTACAATTTCCAAAGTGGTGCAGTTTCAAAATACATGGCAGAATATACGATTTCGTAGACATAATATCATTAGGAGCAGAATCACAATTGTCCTTCCAATCATACCCATTAGGTTCCTGACAGATGGAGCATAGAGTAATTGGAGCATATCAGAGACAAAGGAAACATATCGGAGCTTATCAATGGCATATAAAATGTTTCAAAGCATATCAACGGCATATGGAACATTTCGAAGCAAAATCATCAGGGAATGAAGCCTTTCAGAGCATATCGGTACACATATCGTACAAGAGCTCAAACGTCGTCCTTGACGTTACAATCATATCAATCTTATCCAGAGTATGAACAGAAACAAACTCACCAAAACTCTGGATGTCATATCAAACATATAGAGGGTGTAGTGGGATCTCAGTCAGAATGTGATTCATCCATTTCTGAATGACCACCTGACAAAAGTCTCCCACGTCTGGGAGCTCCATCCACCCACGTCTAGGTGAAGTCAAAGGGGGCCGGCAGAGCATCGCAGGCTCTAATCACATACCCACGTAGCGGGCAACAAGCGCAAACAGAATATCCCTCATAGCGGGACCCCACATAGCGGGCAAATAGCGCATACCCTTTACCATTTCTGGCAAAGGTCCAGACAATCCCACACACCAGAGTACAAAAGGGTAGTTTCAACAATAAGTAGCATACATCGGAAGCACACGCGGAACAACGAAGCTTACATGTGCCTTTTTTTTTTTAGAACAAATGACGCAAGGAACAATACTCTCACAAATGTATTCATATTAGAAAGGAAAAAGGAAGCAAGAGTGTACAGGGAATCCAAGTATAGTTAGCTCAATTCAAATAAGAAGGTTAGATGAATTCAAGTAATCAAAGGAATAGAACAGAATACGCGAAATCGACCAAAGCTCGATTTCGGACAGAATTCCAGTGGCACATCAAACAAATATTTCAGCATAACAATTTTGCTCCAATACCCATAAGAAGACTATGGTCAAACCATATATCAATCTATGTTCGGATGGAAAAGATTTCATATGAAACAGGGCTCCCAACACAGAGTTACCTCTGATTTGGTAACACAAGGTCAAAATCACAATCACTGTTTTGCAGAATTTATAGGATCAGATTCAACAGATAATAGGATAGGCAATTGAATTCCAAAATTTTCAAACCATATGTCAAAAGAAATATTTTCAAGTCTAGTTTCAAATAAAATCTGTTTGGTACAAATCAGAATTTTCAACAGGGAGTTATAGGCATTTTAGTAGCGATAGGTCAGAAATCTTGAACTCTGTTTTACAGCGTCTATAGGCTCATTTGAAAAAAATGTTTGGGTAAGTATTCGGTGTCCAAAATCTACAAATTCGGTGTCAAAAGAAAGACATAAGAGTCTAATTACAAACAAAATAGTTCCTGCCTGAATTCACATCTTATACTAAAACTTACAGCCGAAGCAGTGTATAGGGGTCAGTTTACCGAAAATATTTCAGAATCCATGGTTTTAGGTCCAAAAAGAGTCATATCAGTTTCAAAACAGAAGTCTTCCAATTTATTTTGAATCAACATAAAAACAGAGTCTAATACTTCTGTAGGATGGGGTTAGAATACTTGCCTTTGCAAATTTTGACCCGAAGTAACAAGATTAAAGCAAAAACCCTAAAAACCCCAATTTCTTCTTCTTCTTCTTCTTCTTCTTCTTCTTCTTCTTCCTTTCTTTCCCTGATCACCCACGAGCTGCCTTCTCTGCTTTCTTAAGAACGAAGGCAGAGAAGCTTAAGCGGTGGGATTTGTCATTTTGTGCATTTTGCAGTTTAGTCCTTGTTTTTATCATATTCACGATTAGGTCCTTAGGGTTTACATATAGGTCCTCAGATTCTTTCTTTTTTTTTTTCTTTTTTGAACAGATCTCCCAAATCTTAAAAATAAGTTACCTCTAATCCATACTCTATTTCTTCTGTCAATTAAAATAGAAGCTCACATTATCGCCAGAAATTTATACGAACATTCAGTAATGAGGGGTGTTACAGGAATCCGTGTATACTCTTGCTTTTATTTCATTCCAAATCTGAATACATTTGTGAGAGATTGTTGCTTGTATCGTATTTGACTCGTAAAGGCACATGTACGTTTGTTATTCCGCGTGTGCTTTCGATATATGCTACTTATTGCTAAAACTGCCCTCTTGTACTCTGGTGGTTGTGGGACTGTTTGGACCTTTGCCAGAAATGGTAAAGGGTATGTGCTTAGAGCCTTCGATGCTCTGCCGGCCCCCTCTGACTTCACCTAGACGTGGGTGGATGGAGCTCCCAGACGTGGGAGTCTTCTGTCTGGTGGTCATTCAGAAATGGATATATCACGTTCTGTTCGAGGTCCCACTACACCTTCTATATGTTTGATATGATATCCAGAGCTTTGGTTATGTGTTTCTGTACATGCTTTGGATAAGAATGATATGATTGCAACGTCAGGGACGACGTTTGAGCTTATGTACGGTATTTATTTTTGATATGCTCTGAAATGGTTCATTCACTGTTGATATGCTTCGAAATGTTCTATATGCCGTTGATATGCTCCGGAACATTTCATACGCCATTGATAAACTCTGAAATGTTTCATTCGTTACTGATATACTCCAATTACTCTGTGCTCCATTTGCTATGAACTGATATGTTCTGAAATGTCCTATCTGCCATTGATATGCTCCAATTACTCTGTGCTCCATTTGTTATGAATCAAATATGTTTAAATGACATGATACATATGATTTTGTATCTAATGAGATGGTATCCTTGAGAATTCTTGTATTCTGCCTTGCATTAAGATACCTTACTTGTTTGAAATCGTTCCTTTTGTTCTGAATATGCTTTGTCACTTGCTGAGTTGTTTTTAGCTCATTCCGTTGTTATATAAATCTTTCAGGTCAGCTTGTCACCATTTGAGATGTTTGATTTGGGCTGAGGCAGTGGATAGCTATTCAGAATGATGGGCAAGTCTTGTTGATTGTTATGCTATTGTTGTATAAGCATATTTTGTATGTAATGAAATGTTGTTGATGAATCGAAATGGATATACTGTGTAAAAGTGTTATAAGATCTCTCTTATTTGGAATTTCAGAATGTTATGTCTAATTTATGATGATATTGACTTGTGGTGAATAATTGGAGTTCTGATTGTATAATTTATTTAGCTTGTGGATTTATAAATGTTGTTCATGTTTATCAAGTTGGCTTGGGTTGCCATAAATGTGAATTATCGAGTGATGTGATATATGATTATAAACTGCCCAGGTTTTATAGATGTGAATTTGATAGAATGTTTTTCAGTGTCCTCAAACGTTAGTTTGGATCCTGGATTGGTCTGTGACGAAAATTTTAAAAAATCATGGATATTTTGAGGGGCGTGACAAAGGTGGTATCACAGCATAGTTTAAGGATCACGGAAATATTTGATATGTTGACGTGCAAAATATATTGAGGTCTAATGAACTATAGTGATGGTGAAAATTTTCATTGATGCATTTTAGGAATCTCGGATGATGAGGACATTTGGTCCTCCTATTTCATTTGTTTTTGATTAATTAAGGGGAATGAAAGGATTGATCAGGGATATTGAATCAGAGTGGCGCAGCAGAAGCATGATGAACCTAATTTCATTGGTGGTAGAAAAATGGATGATGCGAATAGAGAAGATATTTGATGTTCAAAATTGTTCCGATAATCAAACGATTTCTTTTGCCACCTTATATTGGAAGTAGAGGCTGATCATTAATGGGAACAATGAAAAAATAAAATAAAAATTTGAAGATCATTGACAAGAATGATAAGGACAAGTTTACCAATAAAAATATGATTGAAAATGAATCAGAAAGTGATAACAAAAGGATCCAGGCATTTCGATTTGAAAAGGAAAGTCACCACAAAAGACTCAATCATGTGTGAATTGCAAGTTAAATTATGAAACAAGTTTGTGTTGGTGGGTGACTAGAGTCTATTTTGCGTGCGTAAAGTTGGATCATAAAATAAAAGACTGCCCTTTGAACAATAAGAAAGAGTCACTGCCTCATAAATCATCTGCCTATATCAGAGTGTATGCTATCACTGAATATGATTCTAAAACTTCTGAATTAGTGATCGAAGGTATTATGCATGCTTATGAAAGAATGTAAATATTTGTTTGACCATGGGTCCTATCTACGATTTGATTCGTAATATTTTGCTTATCACTTGGGTATGCAACCTAGACCATTGCATTGTGTTATATGTAAATATGATCATTGGAGATTCTTTGATAATGAACTTGAATCTGGTTCTCTTGTCTAATTTTATTGGAGAACTTGAACTTTTTGCTGATTTAGTTCTCTCAGAGATTTGGAGTTTTGATATTATACTTGGTATGGATTGACTATCTTCCTATTATACCAGTATGGATTGGTATATAACAAATGATCACTTTTTGCATATTTGATCAGCCGATCTTTTATTTTGAGAGTATTGGACATGATTTATCTCCTTGCCTAATGTATCCCAGGATGACTTGCTTGGATTACCTCCAAATGTGACTTTGCTTTTGATTTGGTCTTTGGGATAATCCCAATAACTAAGCCTCTCTACAGAATGACATCATTTGAGTAAGTGGAATTGGAAAAGCAACTATAAGGACTATTAAATAAGGATTTTATTTGGCTTAATATTTCATCATGGGGTGTTCCGGTGTTAGTTAAAAAGATGGATGGAACATTGAGGCTTTGTATTGATTATAGATAGTTGAATTAGGTGACCATCAAAAAAACGAGTATTTTCTAAAGTGACGACTTGTTTGATTAACTGCAGGGTGCACAGGTATTTTAAAAGATTGTTTGAAGGTCGAGTTACCATCTATTGAGGATCAAGGAGAAGAATATTTCGGTCACTCTTGGATAATTGTGTAATTGTATTGTATTGATGAAACTATTTGAGAGCAAGAGGAGGAAATAAAGAAATCATAATCATCATCTTTTCATCGATTGAGCTATGATCAATTTAGAGGACTAAATTTTCTTTTAAGGAGGGGAGAGTGTAATATCCCTCACTTTTGTAAATTATTAATAAAGATTTATTTATAAATCGGAGGACCTATATGTAAATATGGAAATTTCAAGGACTAAACTGTTAAGTGTAAAAAGAAGAAAATAAAGAAAACCAAAAATTTCGGTTTAATCCCACCGCCTCCCACGCTCTCTTTGTTTCTTCGAGAAACAGAGAGAAGCGGTGGGGCGTGGGGAGAAGAAGAAGAGAAGTAGAGGGAGAAGAGAAGAAGAGGGAAAAGAAGAGAGGAAGAAGAGGAAGAAGAGGGAGAAGAGAAGAAAAGAAGTAGAAGAGAGGGAAGATGGAGAGGAGAAAGAGAGACAGCTGCAGCACCTCTGTTTCCCGCAGGTGGAAACAGAGGAGAGGATGTGTGGGGCGATGAGGATGAAAAGGGAAGAAGAAGAAGAAGAAGAAGAAGAAGAAGAAGAAGAAGAAGAGAGGAGGATAGCTGCGGCAAGGCTGCAGCGAGGAGATGTGTGGCCTTGGGGAGGAAAAGGGAAGAGGAGAAGAAGAGAAGGAGAAGGAAACGGGAAGAAGAGAGGAAGAGGAGAAGGGGAGGCAGCTGTGGCAGTGGCAGTGGTAGCTGCAGCTGGAAGAGAAGGAGAGGAAATAGAGCAGGGGAGGAAGAAGAGGCTGCGGCTGTGGTGGCTGCGGCCATGGCTGCGAATGCGACTGCGATTGCGGCAGTTGCAGTTGGGAAAGAAAAGAAAGGAAAGGGGAAAAAGAGGCTGCGGACGGGATTGCGGCCGCAGTGGCAACGACTGCGTATGCAGTAGTTATGTATGCGAGAGAAGGGAGCAAGGAAGTAGTACAGTGGAAGGGGCTGCAGTTGTGACAGCAGCTACGGTCGTGACTACGACTGTGGTAGTGGCAGCGGCGATGGCTGCGACAACTGTGTTGGAAAAAGAAAACGAAGGAATGAGAGTAAGAGAGAGCAAGTGGCTATGCCTCTATGTTCTGCATGAGCTGCAATTGTGGAGGAAAAAGAAAAGACATGTAGAAAACGAAACAGAGAGAGAGGACACGGAGGAAAAGTATAAGGATTTGGGCTGGCACACTCTTTGGATCTTTGTATCGAAATCTTTGAAAGGCAAGTTCCCTGATCGTTTCTCCTATAATTGCTCTGATATTTTTTATTGCAAGTTTCCTGATCGTTCTCCTGTAATTGTTCTAATCTTTCCTATTGCAAGTATCCTGATCTTTCCTCACTGCAATTTTATCTCTACATTTGCTTTGAATATGAGGAACTTTGAATTGTTCTAGCCTTTCACTTGATATTTCTCCTGTTTAGACGTAACGATTCGAATCTGTACAACTTCCAAGATTCTGACCTTTCTACCTTGTTATGATTATAACTTCATGTATTGACCTATGATTTGGACAAAACTTATTTGATCAGAATATAGACTCATAAACCTTTGTTTTGATAGCTTATTTTAAGAATTTGGAGTAAGTTTGTCTGCCCAAACTTCTGTTTCAAATGAGCCTACAGATTCTGCAAAACAGGTATCGTAATTTCTGACCTTTCGATACTGAACTGCTTATAAGTCCCTGTTGCAAACATTGATTTATTCAAAGCTTATTTCATTGGAAACTAGACTCATAGATCTTTCTTTTGATATATGGATTGAAAGATTTGGAATCCAAACACCTGCCCAGTTATCTGTTGAATCTGACATTATGTATTCTGCCAAAAAGAGATTTTGTTCTACGACCCTTGTTTACCAAATTATTTGTAACTCTCTCTGTTGGACAATTGAATTCATATGAAGCCTGTCTTATCTGAAAGTATTATCCAATGATTATTTCTGAGTAAATTGGAGCATGATTGATAGTTTGAATCATTTGTTCAATGTGCCTCTTGTATTCTGCCAGAAATCGAGCTTTGGTCGATTTCTAATATTCTGGTTTCATTCCTTTGGAAATTGATATCCTTTAGCTTTCTTATTCAATTGAGCTTTACATTATTGCTTTGAATTCTTGTATGCTCTTGTCCTTAAAATTATTTGCATTCTTGAAAACTATTGTGCAACATTTAAGCTATATCGTATTGACTCCTATAAGCACATGTATAACCCATTGTTCCGCATTTGCTTTCGATGTATGCCTATTCTAGTTTCATTCCTTTGGATATCAAATTCATCTAACCTTCTTATTTGAATTGAGTTATATATGATTGTTTGGAATCCGTGTATACTCTTGCTTTTATTTCATTCCAAATCTGAATACATTTGTGAGAGATTGTTGCTTGCATCGTATTTGACTCGTAAAGGCACATGTACGTTTGTTGTTCCGCGTGTGCTTCCGATATATGCTACTTATTGCTAAAACTGCCCTCTTGTACTCTGGTGGTTGTGGGACTGTCTGGACCTTTGCCAGAATTTGTAAAGGGTATGTGCTTAGAGCCTGCGATGCTCTGTCGGCCCCCTCTGACTTCACCTAGACGTGGGTGGATGGAGCTCCCAGATGTGGGAGACTTCTGTCTGGTGGTCATTCAGAAATGGATGTATCACGTTCTATTCGAGGTCCCACTACACCTTCTATATGTTTAATATGATATCCAGAGCTTTGGTTATGTGTTTCTGTACATGCTTTGAATAAGAATGATATGATTGCAACGTCAAGGACGACGTTTGAGCTTTTGTACGGTATTTTTTTTGATATGCTCTGAAATGGTTCATTCACTGTTGATATGCTTCGAAATGTTCCATATGCCGTTGATATGCTCCGGAACATTTCATACGCCATTGATAAACTCCGAAATGTTTCATTCGTTATTGATATGCTCCAATTACTCTGTGCTCCATTTGCTATGAACTGATATGTTCTGAAATGTCCTATCTGCCATTGATATGCTCCAATTACTCTGTGCTCCATTTGTTATGAATCAAATATGTTTGAATGACATGATACATATGATTTTGTATCTAATGAGATGGTATCATTGAGAATTCTTGTATTCTGCCTTGCATTAAGATACCTTACTTGTTTGAAATCGTTCCTTTTGTTCTGAATATGCTTTGTCACTTGCTAAGCTGTTTTTAGCCCATTCCGTTGTTATATAAATCTTTCAGGTCAGCTTGTCACCATTTGAGATGTTTGATTTGGGCTGAGGCAATGGATAGCTATTCAGAATGATGGGCAAGTCTTGTTGGTTGTTATGCTATTGTTGTATAAGCATATTTTGTATGTAATGAAATGTTGTTGATGAATCGAAATGGATATACTGTGTAAAAGTGTTAGAAGATCTCTCTTATTTGGAATTTCGGAATGTTAAGTCTAATTTATGACGATATGAACTTGTGGTGAATAGTTGGAGTTCTGATTGTATAATTTATTTAGCTTGTGGATTTATAAATGTTGTTCATGTTTGTCAAGTTGGCTTGGGTTGCCATAAATGTGAATTATCGAGTGATGTGATATATGATTATAAACTACACAGGTTTTATAGATGTGAATTTGGTAGAATGTTTTTCAGTGTCCTCGAACGTTAGTTTGGATCCTGGATTGGTCTGTGACGAAAATTTTAAAAAATCATGGATATTTTGAGGGGCGTGACATTGAGGATACTAAGAATCATTCAAAAATCAAAATTCATAATTCATAAACATGTACGTTACATAAATCATAATCCACTTCACTTAGAGATTCACAAAATCAAAAGGCAACTTAACTAAACATCGACCACTACACAAATCCATAATCGTAGAAGTATATACAATCACAAAAAGATAATTATTTACCATGAGTTCTTATCCTTATACAACTTAAACTTATCTTTCCATACACATGAGCGGTCCAAACTTTTACAACACATAAGTATCAACAGATCCTTAACATTACATCAGAAGTAAAGTATACTATACAACAAAAACCTATCATCCAACCAAGATTAGCTCAAAAATCTTCTAGCCTTTCGTTGCTTTAACCTAATTCTAGCTTTTCAGTGCGTGACAAGCTACCCTGAAAAATTTATATAGCAACGGGGTGAGCATAAAGAGCTCAGCAAGCGTCTAACATATCCATGGCAATAGGAGAAGTTCAAGCAGGATTAGTATCAAGATACAAAAGTATAAATATAAGTGTTCATTTGAAATCATCTCATTTGATATAAAATCACAAAGGTTTACCTCATTCAAAAACAAGCATTAGACATAACAATAGGAGAAGCTAAATTGGAGCATTTCATTGGCAAAAGAAATATTTAGGTATGTATCAAATGGCACATGAAGCATTTAGGCGCATATCAAAGGCGTAAGAGTGTTTGGGGGCTTGATAATGACAAACGAAACACTTCAAAGTATAACAAGTGAACCGAATAATAAACACAAGCTTGTTGTTGAATCTCGGATTTTGGATGATGAAATCAATTGATGGGTTAATTGATCTAATCCATATTATTGAGTTAAGTGTGTAGGATTAACTACGATAACCAGAAAACACAAAGCAAGAATACCGGAGTCAAGATCGATGGACGTTTAAGAGTCCGAAGAATCGTCGGAGATGCTGCCGGAACCAACCGAGAAGAAATCGGGAACCTATCGGAATTTTTGGAAGTTCGCCGAAGAGATCGTCGGAGGTTCACGGAGATCACCGAGAAGGCTCGGCTACTCGTTAAAGTCATCACAAGATCGGGAGCTTGATGGGTGTCCGTCGGAAGAAGCTCGTCGGAAAGCTCGCCGAAACAAGACTCGACGTTCACGGTTGAAAGCTTGCTTAGGATGTGTTCTTGTTATGTAGTTCACTTGTAATTAGGATTAGGATTAAGAGATAATCCTATATCCTGGTTAGGGGCAAACTGTCACGCCCCTCAAAATATCCATGATTTTTAAAATTTTTCATCACAGACCAATCCAGGATCCAAACTAACGTTTGAGGACACTGAAAAACATTCTATTCATATTCACACCCATAAAACCTGTGCAGTTTATAATCATATATCACATCACTCAATAATTCACATTTATGGCAACCCAAGCCAACTTGACAAACATGAACAATATTTATAAATCCACAAGCTAAATAATTTATACAATCAGAACTCCAACTAATCACCACAAGTTCATATCACCATAAATTAGACTTAACATTCTGAAATTCCAAATAAGAGAGATCTCCTAACACTTGGACACAGTATATCTATTTCGGTTCATCGACAACATTTCATTATATACAAGACATACTTATACAACAATATCGTAATAACCAACCAGACTTGCCCATCATTCTGAATAGCTATCCACTGCCTCAGCCCAAATCAAACATCTCGAAGAGTAACAAGCTGACCTGAAAGATTTATATAACAACGGAGTGAGCCAAAAACGGCTCAGCAAGTGACAAAGCATATTCAGAACAAAAGGAACGGATTCAAACGAGTAAGGTATCACAATGTAAGGCAGAATACAAGAATTCTCAAGGATACCATCTCAATAGATACCAAATCATACGTATCATGTCATTCATAACATATTTGATCCATAACGAATGGAGCATAGAGTAATTGAAGCATATCAATGGCAGATAGGACATTTCAGAACATATCAGTTCATAGCAAATGGAGCACAGAGTAATTGGAGCATATCAATGGCAGATAGGACATTTCAGAACATATCAGTTCATAGCAAATGGAGTACAGAGTAATTGGAGCATATCAATGGCATATGAAATGTTCCGGAGCATATCAACGGCATATGGAACATTTCGAAGCATATCATCAGTGAATGAAGCATTTCAAAGCATATCGAAAACAAATATCGTACAGAAGCTCAAACGTCGTCTTTGACGTTGCAAACATATCAATCTTATCCAAAGCATGTACAGAAACACATAACCAAAGCTCTGGATATCATATCAAACATACAGAAGGTGTAGTGGGATCTTAGTCAGAATGTGATTCATCCATTTCTGAATGACCACCTGACAAAAGTCTCCCACGTCTGGGAGCTCCATCCACCCATGTCTAGGTGAAGTCAAAGGGGCCGGCAGAGCATCGCAGGCTCTAAGCAATATCCCACAAAGCGGGACCCCACAAAGCGGGCAAATAAGCGCATACCAGAATATCCCACAAAGCGGGACCCCACAAAGCGGGCAAATCAGCGCATACCCTTTACCATTTCTGGCAAAGGTCCAGACAATCCCACAAACACCAGAGTACAAAAGGGCAGTACGAACAATAAATAGCATATATCGGAAGCACACGCGGAACAACAAACGTACATGTGCCTTTACGAGTCAAATATGATGCAAGGAACAAATCTCTCACAAATGTATTCAGATTTGGAAACGAAATGAAAGCAAGAGCATTCAAGGATTCCAAACAATCATATATAGCTCAATTCAAATAAGAAGGTTAGATAAATTCAATGTCAAAATGAATGAACTGGAATAGGCACATATCGGGAGCAAATGCGGAACAATGGAATATACATGTGCCTATATGGGTCAATACGATATAGCATAAACGTTCCACAATGGTTTTCAAGAATGCAATAATTTTAAGGACAAGAGTATACAAGAACTCAAAGCAGTAATATAAAGCTCAATTGAATAAGAAAGCTAAAGGATATCAACTTCCAAAGGAATGAAACCAGAATATGAGAAATCGACCAAAGCTCGATTTCTGGCAGAATACAAGAGGCACATTGAACAAATGATTCAAACTATCAATCGTGCTCCAATTTACTCAGAAATAATCATTGGATAATACTTTCAGATAAGACAGGCTTCATAGGAATTGAACTGTCCAACAGAGAGAGTTACAAATAATTTGGTAAGCAAGTGTCGTAGAACAAAATCTCTGTTGGCAGAATTCATAATGTCAGATTCAACAGATAACTGGGCAGGTGTTTGGATTCCAAATCTTTCAATCCATATATCAAAGAAAGGTCTACGAGTCTAGTTTCCAATGAAATCAGTTTTGAACAAATCAAAGTTTCCAACAAAGACTTATAGGCAGCTCGGTATCAAAAGGTCAGAATCTCAAAAGTTACACATATTCGAATCGTTACGTTTAAACAGGAGAAATAACAAATGCAAGGCTAGAATAATTCAGAGTTCCTCATAGTCAAAGCAAATGTAGAGATAAAATGGTAGTGAGGAACGATCAAGATACTTGCAATAGGAAAGATTAGAGCAATTATAGGAGAAACGATCAGGGAACTTGCAATAAGACATATCAGAGCAATTATAGGAGAAACGATAAGGGAACTTGCAATAAGACATATCAGAGCAATTATAGGAGAAACGATCAGGGAACTTGCCTTTCAAATATTTTGATCTGAATATCCAAGGAAGGTGCCAGTCCAATCTTTCTACTTTTCCTCCGTGTCCTCTCTCTATTTCGTTTTGTGCTCCCGTTTTCTTCCTTTCTTCGTAACTACATCACGTGTCGAACATCGAGGCACAGTCACCTGCTCTCTCTTACTCTCATTCCTTCTTTTTCTTTCCCAAACGCAGCTGCCACAGCTGCCGCCGCTGCCGCTGCCACAATCGCAGCCCCTTCCACCGCACTACCTTCCTTCCTCCCTTCTCTCGCAGACATAATTGCTGCATACGCAGTCGCTGCCGCTGCGACCGCAATCCCGTCCGCAGCCCCTTTTTCCCCCTTTCCTTTCATTTCTTTCCCAACTGCAATTGCCGCAGTCGCAGTCGCAGCCATGGCCGCAGCCACCACAACCGCAGCCTCTTCTTCCTCTGCTACTCTATTTCCTCTCCTACTTCTCTTCCAACTGCAGCTGCCACTGCCGCAGCTGCCACCCCGTCTCCTCTTCCTCTCTTCTTCCTCTCCTTCCCTTTCTCTTCTTCTTCCTTTCCTTCTCTTCTTTCCCAGCCACAGCTGCAGCTGCCATCACCGCAGCCGCAGCCCCTTCTCCTCTTCCTCTCTTCTTCCTCTCCTTCCCTTTCTCTTCTTCTTCCTTTCCTTTTTCTCTTTCCCTGCCACAACTGCAGCTGCCATCGCCGCAGCCGCAGCCCCTTCTCCTCTTCCTCTCTTCTTCCTCTCCTTCCCTTTCTCTTATTCTTCCTTTCCTTTTTCTCTTTCCCTGCCACAGCTGCAGCTGCCATCGCCGCAGCCGCAGCCCCTTCTCCTCTTCCTCTCTTCTTCCTCTCCTTCCCTTTCTCTTCTTCTTCCTTTCCTTTTTCTCTTCCTCTTTCCCTGCCATAGCTGCAGCTGCCACAACCGCAGCCGCAGCTACTTCGTTCCCTTCTCCTCTTCCTTCTCCTTCCTTTCTTCTTCTTCTCTCCCCGCTGCAACTGCTGCAGTCGCGGCCGCAGCCACGGCCGCAACCTCTTCCTCCTCCCCTGCTCATCTTCCTCTTCTTCTTCTCTTCCAGCTGCAGCTGCCATTGCCGCAGCTGTAGCCCCTTCTTCCCCGGCGTCACACACACCCTCTCCTTTGTTTCCTTTGCAGGAAACAGAGGTATCACACCTCTGTCTCTTCCTCGTCTTCTTCTTCTCCTCTTCCCCTCTTCCCTTTTCCTCCCCAAGGCCACACATCTCCTCGCTGCAGCCTTGCCGCAGCTATCTTCTTCTTCTTCTTCTTCTTCTTCTTCTTCTTCTTCTTCTTCTTCTTCCCTTTTCATCCTCAACGCCCCACACATCCTCTCCTCTGTTTCCACCTGCGGGAAACAGAGGTGCTGCAGCCCTGGCTGCTGCAGCTGCCTCTCTTTTCCCTCTTCTTCTCCTTCTCTTCTTCTCCTCTTCCCTTTTCCTCCCCAAAGCCACACACCTCCTCGCTGCAGCCTTGCCGCAGCTATCCTCCTCTCTTCTTCTTCTTCTTCTTCTTCTTCTGCTTCTTCTTCTTCTTCTTCTCTTCTCCATCTTCTTCCTCTCTTCTTCTCCCCACGCCCCACAGCTTCTCGCTGCAGCCCTCGTTGCAGCCACCTCCTCTTCTTCTTCTTCTTCATCTTCTTCACTTCTCCCTCTTCTTCCTCTCTTCTTCCTCCTCTCTTCTTTTCCCTCTTCTTCTTCTTTTCTTCAACCACTCCCCTTCTCCTCACGCCCCACCGCTCTCTCTGTTTCTGGAAAGAAACAGAGTGCATGGGAGGCGGTGGGATAATACCGAATTTTCGGTTTTTCCTTTTCTTTGTTTTTTTTTTTTCTTTTTGCAACTTAGCAGTTTAGTCCTTGAAATTTCTATATTTACATATAGGTCCCCCAATTTACATATAAATCCTTATTAATACATTTTTAAAAGTGGGGGATATTACACCAACTGGGCCCAAAGTCAGATATGGTTTGGGCTAAAATTAAGCCAAACCAGTGAAATCGGAGAGCTAGGCGGTGACACCTCCTGGGCTGGGCGGTTGCACCACCCAGCACCCGAACGCTGGGCGGTGGCACCGCTTGGCTGGGCGGTGGCACCGCCAGTATCGGGAACCCAAAGAGAATTCAAATTTTGGAGCCCAAAATTTGAATCCTCTTGAGGCCTATAAATACCCCTCAAATCTCAGCTGAGATTACAACTTTTCAGAAGCATTTTGATTGAGAGAAAAGTCTTAGAAAGTCTTAGCAAGTCTTGTTTTCAATTTGCTAGAGAGTTCTCCTCCTTCTTTCTTATTGAAATTTTGTAAGAGGTTGAGCTGTTTGTAAAAGGTTGTAAGAGGGGTATTTACCCTGCCATTTCAAGGGATTTGCTAGTGGAAGGTGGGAGCCTCATCGAAGAGGGGCCTCGCAAGTGGATGTAGGTCATTTGACCGAACCACTCTAAAATCGGCGTAATCTCTGGTTTGCATTTCATTATTGTTGTTTACATTACTGCAAACCTTCTTACATGCTTTAGTTCCTTATTACCTTTGCTGCGCAACTTCAAGAATACGCTTTCAAGTTAAGTCTTTCAAGTTCCGTTCTTATCATACGAAAGATTTTTATAAAACCGAAGTTTTAATCCGCTGCACTAATTCACCCTCCCTCTTAGTGCCGCTCCGATCCTAACAAGTGGTATCAGAGCGAGGTTATCTCTCATATTTGGTTTAATACCCAAGAGAGATGGCTTACTCCGGCATGCAAGAGGGCCACTCTATTGCACGACCACCTTTGTTTAATGGGTCAGATTACACATATTGGAAGACTCGCATGAGAATCTTCTTCATTTCTATGGACTTTGAGCTTTGGTCTATTGTTGAAAACAGATTTCAAAAATCTTCTCTTCCGATGAGTGAATGGAATGAATCGGAGAAGAAGGTTTTTGCTTTAAATGCAAAGGCTATGAATGCCTTGTTTTGTGCACTAGACAAAAATGAATTTAATCGTGTTTCAATTTGTGATTCGGCCTTTGATATTTGGAGAACTCTTGAGGTCACTCATGAAGGCACTAGCCGAGTGAAAGAGTCCAAAATCAACATCCTTGTGCACTCTTATGAACTTTTCCGAATGAAACCAAGTGAGTCTATCGGAGACATGTACACCCGGTTTACGGATGTCATCAAGGGACTCAAAGCTCTTGGTAAAGATTTTACTAACTTTGAACTAGTAACTAAAATCTTAAAATCTCTCCCTAAAAGTTGGGATCCAAAAGTTACGGCCATTCAAGAGGCCAAAGACCTTAAAGCATTCCCTCTTGAATAACTCATTGGGTCTCTAATGACCTACGAAATGACATGTCAAGCTCATGACGAGCTTGAGAACCCCCTTCCAAAGAACAGGAAGGATATGGCACTCAAATCACAAGAAGACCACTTGAAAGGAACATCAAGTGATGAGGACAGTGACAATGACATTGAACTTTTGACTCAAAAATTTAAGAAATACTTAAGAAAGAACAAATTTAAAAACAAATTTGAACAAAAGAAGGACCAAGTGATTTGCTATGAATGCAAAAAACCGGGACACTACAAGAACGATTGTCCTCAAGCCAAAAAGAGAACATCAAAGAAGAAGGCGCTTAAGGCAGCGTGGGATGATTCAAGCGCGTCCGAAGAAGAGGAGTCCAACACCGAGCAAGTTGCTCATTACGCGCTAATGGCTTTAGGAGAAGAGGTATGTGATTTATTTAATGAAGATTTATCTTTTGAAGAACTCTCTATCGCTTTTCATGAATTATTTGATGAATGTAGAATTGTTCGCAAGAAGTTAAGTATCTTAAAGAAAGAGCATGCTTTGCTACAAGATAAGTTTGAGAATCTTCAAATTCCTCCATGCTCTAAGTGTGAGCATTTAGAAGCAATAAAAAATAAAAATTTGCTTCTTAAAGAAACCTTAAACAAGTTTAAGGTTGGTAGCAAAGGATTAGATATGATCCTTGCACACAAGGGTCACATCGCAAATAGAAATGGAATTGGATTTGTAAAAGGATTACATCAAAATCCTACCACTTTCATAAAATGACCTACATTACATGTTTCCTATTATATGAAATGCAACTTCTGTTGCAAATCCGGACATTTTGCCTACAAATGTCCATTTACGAAAATTAGTTCACGAAAATTAATATGGGTTCCTAAAGGAACTATAAAGGATTCAATAATAAATAACAAAATTAGTGGGTCAATTTTTGAGGCACCCAAAATCAAATGGGTACCTAAAAATCATCCTCTTTTGTAGACAAACCCACAAGCTAGGAGCAAGAGATGGTATCTCGATAATGGATGCTCAAGACATATGACTGGAGATCCATCTCATTTCTCTATGCTCACTAACAAAGAAGAACGATACGTCACCTTCGAAGATAACAACAAAGGCAAAATCATTGGCAAGGGAACTATTGGTAACAAATTTAGTTTTTCCATTGATGATGTTTTACTAGTTGATGGATTGAAACACAATCTCTTAAGTATTAGTCAACTATGCGATAAAGGTTATATCGTTAGATTCGAATCAAATATATGCATTATTGAAAAACCAAATCATAACATGACTATGATTGCTTTAAAACAAAATAATGTCTATACCATCAATCTTGATGAACTAGGTAATGAAATGTGTTTCTCCACCGTAAATAATGATGCTTGGCTTTGGCATAAGAGATTAGGTCATGCAAGCATGAAAACAATTTCTAAAATCTCATCTCAAGAATTAGTACGAGGGATTCCGAATATGAAGTTTATTAAGGATAAGGTATGCGATGCATGTCAACTAGGCAAACAAATAAAAATAAGCTTCAAACCAAAAAATCAAATTAGCACCACTAGACCATTGCAATTGATCCATTTGGACTTATTTGGACCAATTGATACAACAAGTCTAGGTGGAAGCAAATATGCTTTTGTGATTATGGATGACTACTCTAGATACACTTGGACCTATTTCTTAGCTCACAAAAGTGATTGCTTCAAGTGTTTCTCTAAGTTTTGTAAACTCACTCAAAACGAAAAAGGCTTCATGATTTCATCAATTCGGAGTGATCACGGTGGTGAATTCCAAAATCGTGACTTTCAAAATTTTTGCGAAGTTAATGGGTACAATCATAACTTCTCAACTCCAAGAAATCCTCAACAAAATGGAGTAGTTGAAAGGAAAAATAGAAACCTACAAGAAATGGCAAGAACTATGTTAAATGAACATAGTTTACCCAAATATTTTTGGGCCGAAGCCATAAATACGGCTTGTTACATCATGAATAGGGTCCTAAAAAGACCATCTTTATCAAAAACTCCCTATGAATTATGGAATAACAAAAAACCAAATATTTCTTATTTTAAAGTTTATGGTTGTAAATGCTTCATTTTCAATGAAAAGGATGCCCTAGGTAAATTTGATGCTAAATCCGATGAAGGCATTTTTCTTGGTTACTCCTCCGTTTCTAAGGCCTTTCGTGTCTTTAACAAAAGGACCTTAGTAATAGAAGAGTCTATTCATGTAGTTTTTAATGAAATTTCTGATTTAAAGAAAAATGATTTTGATGATGATCTTGGTTTTGATAATTTGATTTTAAATGAACCCCCTCCTCAAAATAGCCATTTGAATGCATCTTCTTCCGAAATTTCTTTACCCAAAGAATGGAAGTATGTAGATGCTCATCCAAAGGAGCTAATTATAGGAGATACAACAAAAGGGGTTTAAACTCGTTCTTCTTTCAAGAATTTTTGTGCTAACGCCGCTTTCCTTTCTCAAATTAAACCTAAATGCATTGACGAAGCCTTAAAAGGTGATTTTTGGGTCATTGCAATGCAAGAAGAATTGAACCAATTTGAGAGGAATGAGGTATGGAAACTTGTTCCTAGACCAAGTGACCACTTAGTCATAGGTACTAAGTGGGTCTTTAGAAACAAGCAAGACGAAAATGGTATCGTGGTTAGAAACAAGGATAGATTAGTGGCCAAATGTTTCAACCAAGAAGAAGGTATTGATTACGAAGAAACCTTCGCTCCCGTGGCTCGATTAGAAGCCATAAGGATGCTCCTTGCCTATGCTAGTAGTAATAATTTTAAACTATTTCAAATGGATGTCAAAAGTGCTTTCTTGAATGGTTTTATTTCCGAAGAAGTATATGTCGAACAACCTCCCGGATTTGAAAATTCTCTTCTTCCTAATCATGTATTCAAATTGACTAAAGCACTCTATGGCTTGAAACAAGCTCCTAGAGCTTGGTATGAAAGGCTTAGTTCCTTTCTTATTTTAAATAATTTTACCAAAGGCAAGGTTGATACTACATTGTTTATTAAACATTTTGAAAATAATTTTCTTATTGTGCAAATTTATGTTGACGATATTATTTTTGGCTCTTCGGATGAATTACTATGTGAATCATTTGCCAAATGTATGAGTCATGAATTTGAAATGAGTTTAATGGGTGAATTAACTTTCTTTTTAGGATTACAAATCAAACAACTTAGTGATGGTATATTTCTTAACCAATCCAAATATACATTAGAATTGTTAAAACGATTTAACATGGATAATTCAAAAGCAATAAACACCCCTAGGAGTACTGCAACTAAGTTAGATATGGATGAAAATAGTGAAAATTTTGATCAAAAGACATATAGGGGAATGATAGGTAGTCTACTCTACCTCACCGCGACTAGACCAGATATTATGTTTAGTGTAGGACTTTGCGCTAGGTTTCACTCTAATCCTAAATTATCTCATCTAAAGAGTGTTAAAAGAATATTTAGGTATCTTAAAGGAACTCTAAATTTAGGATTATGGTATCCAAAATCTGAAAAATTCGATCTAATAGCTTATGCAGATGCCGATTTTGGCGGATGTAGTATAGATAGAAAAAGTACATCCGTAACATGCCAATTTTTAGGACATGCACTTATTTCTTGGACTTCCAAGAAACAAAATTCAGTTGCACTATCTACGGCGGAAGCCGAATACATTGCTGCAAGTGCATGTTGTGCACAAGTCATTTGGATGAAAAATACATTAGAAGACTATGGAATTCACTTTAAAAACATTCCCATAAAATGTGATAATACTAGTGCCATATGTCTTACTAAAAATCCAATTCAGCACTCTAGAACTAAGCACATCGACGTTAGGCATCATTTCATACGCGATCATGTCCTTAACAATGATGTTGTTCTATAATTCATTGACACAAAGCATCAATTAGCAGATATATTTACAAAAGCTTTGAATGAAGACCAATTTGAATTCATTAGAAGGGAATTAGGTATGTTAAATTGTCCCTAAGAATAAACTTGTTTGAATGGATTTTCCGTAAAGTTTTTCATTCTCTCTCCGTTCCTCGGTGACTTGTTAAATTATCTTATCCTATCTTGAGTCAAACACAGCTTCCATCTTATCAAGATTAATGATTTTATGATATTTTGAATCTCAAAATTGATTTTGATGGCTTGATTATGAGTTTCAAGTTAACGAATTGAATTTGAATGGATTTGTATTCGAATTATGATCTTGACTTATTGGAGTTACTACTTAAAATTTTTTTCTTATCCCAATCTCTTCTTTGTACATCTATAATTTTTGTTATTTATAAAAAGAAGAGATTTGATAATATGGATGAATGCTGAATTTTCCTTTAAGATGAACTCTGCGTAAATATTTTAGCATACTTAATTTTGAATGATAAAATCTTTGTTTGATCAATGATAATATAGATGAGTGATGTATGATCAATGATAAAATCTTTGTATGATAAATTATGTGCTTCAAGTCTCATTCTCTTTTTGTTGATGACAAAGGGGGAGAAAAGTGATGACTTGTATCATTTTAATAGCATGACTTATATGAATTGCAAAAGCTTATGTGATATGAATGTCTTATATGCCTTGCAAAATCCTTGAGAATATCACAAGATTGATTGATCATATTGAAAGCATGCCTTATATCGATATCATGAAATTCATGTTGAAAATCTTTATCTCCTATCATAGTAAAAATTGTCTCATATCATTTGACTTATGATTTTCATCGAAGTTTCGCATTTACTATTGCTTAATGAGAATAACGATAAGCTCTACGGTTAGAACTTATCGGTTTATGCTTGAATTCAATGGATGAAATTCAAGTGTTTTCATCTTCTCATAATATGACATATAGATAGGGGGAGTTATGTTTAACTCCGTCATCAATTGATTGTCATCATCAAAAAGGGGGAGATTGTTGAATCTCGGATTTTGATGATGAAATCAATTGATGGGTTAATTGATCTAATCCATATTATTGAGTTAAGTGTGCAGGATTAACTACGATAACCAGAAAACACAAAGCAAGAATACCGGAGTCAAGATCGATGGACGTTTAAGAGTCCGAAGAATCGTCGGAGATGCTGCCGGAACCAACCGATAAGAAATCGGGAACCTATCGGAATTTTCGAAAGTTCGCCGAAGAGATCGTCGGAGGTTCACGGAGATCACCGAGAAGGCTCGGCTACTCGTTAAAGTCATCACAAGATCGGGAGCTTGATGGGAGTCCGTCGGAAGAAGCTCGTCGAAAAGCTCGCCGAAACAAGACTCGACGTTCGCAGTTGAAAGCTTGCTTAGGATGTGTTTTTGTTATGTAGTTCACTTGTAATTAGGATTATGATTAAGTGATAATCCTATATCCTGGTTAGGGGCCAACTGGGCCCAAAGTCAGATATGGTTTGGGCTAAAATTAAGCCAAACCAGTGAAATCGGAGAGCTAGGCGATGGCACCGCCTGGCTGGGTGGTAGCACCGCCCAGCACCTGAGAGCTGGGCGGTGACACCTCCTGGGCTGTGCGGTTGCACCTCCCAGCACCCGAACGCTGGGCGGTGGCACCGTTTGGCTGGGCGGTGGTACCGCCAGTATCGGGAACCCAAAGAGAATTCAAATTTTGGAGCCCAAAATTTGAATCCTCTTGTGGCCTATAAATACCCCTCAAATCTCAGCTGAGATTACAACTTTTCGGAAGCATTTTGATTGAGAGAAAAGTCTTATAAAGTCTTAGCAAGTCTTGTTTTCAATTTGCTAGAGAGTTCTCCTCCTTCTTTCTTATTGAATATTTGTAAGAGGTTGAGCTGTTTGTAAAAGGTTGTAAGAGGGGTATTTACCCTTCCATTTCAAGGGATTTGCTAGTGGAAGGTGGGAGCCTCATCGAAGAGGGGCCTCGCAAGTGGATGTAGGTCATTTGACCGAACCACTCTAAAATCGGCGTAATCTCTTGTTTGCATTTTATTATTGTTATTTACATTACTGCAAACCTTCTTACATGCTTTAGTTCCTTATTACCTTTGCTGCGCAACTTCAAGAATACGCTTTTCAAGTTAAGTCTTTCAAGTTCCGTTCTTATCACACGAAAGATTTTTATAAAACCGAAGTTTTAATCCGCTGCACTAATTCACCCCACCTCTTAGTGCCGATCCGATCCTAACACTTGTATGACATTTTTGATGTACATGCATTCCATTTTTATCCAAAGCATAATATGAACTCATAAACAAAGCTTTGGATATCATATCAATAAACATAGAGGGCACTGTGGGACCACATACATAATGTGGATGACAACCAAGCATAAGTCTCCCACGTTTGGGAGCTCCATCCACCCACGTCTGAGTGAAGTCAATGGGGCCGGCAAAGCAATCGCGGGCTCTAAGCATAACTCCCTTTATCATTTTTGGCAAAGGTTCACAATATCCCACAAGATACCAGAGTACAAAAGGGTAGTATGGACAATAATATTGACACATATCAGAAGCACATGCGGAACAACGAAGATATGCATGTGCCTTTATCAAACAAGGAAATGCAAACAATGCATTACATAATTAATTTCAGATATACAATAATTTTAGGATGAACAATACAAGAACTTCAAAGGACTAATATAAAGCTCAATTGAAGAAGAATTTAGCAGAAATCAAATTTCCAATAGGATGAAAATTGAATAGGCAAAACCCAACAAAGTTTTCAATTCTGATAGAATTTGAATGGTACATTTCCTGAATTGTTTGAGTGACCCAACATGCTCCAAATCACTAAAGTTAGATGTCATTGGAAAGCTGTATCAATCTATTTTCGGATGAACTCAGATATATAATTTTTTGAGTTCTTAATAGGAAGTTACAACAAATAGAGTAAAGGAAGGTCAGAATTGATCATCCCCGTTTTGCAGCCTTGATAGAATCAATTTAAACAGATGTTTCAGAAGGCAAACATACTTCAAAATTACTAAATTATATGTCAAAAGAAAGATATGCGAATCTAGTTTCAAAAGAACTAAGTCTTGCATAATTCAGAATTTTCACTAGAGAGTTATGAGCAATTTAGTAATAGAAGGTCAGAATTGATCATCTCTGTTTTGCAGAATGAATTGAGTCAATTTAAACAGATGTTTCAGAAGGCAAATGTACTTTAAAATTACTTTATTATATGTAAAAAGAAAGATATGTGAATCTAGTTTTAAAAGAACAAGATTTGCATAATTCTGAATTTTCACTAGAGAGTTATGAGCAATTTAGTAACAGAAGGTCAGAAATTTCAGTCCCTATTTTGCAGAATTTGTAAAGTTAATTGAAACAGAAGTCTTAGTAGGCATTTAGAATCCAAATCATTCAATCTCGGTGTCAAAAGAAAGTATTTGAGTCTACTTTCAAATGGATTAGTCTTTGCTTAAATCAGAGTTTAGTGCTAAAAGTTAGATCTAAAACAATGTATAGAAGTCAGCATTACCGACAAATTTAAGATTCATGGCTTTGTATCAAAAGGAAAGAAAGGTTTGGTACTAAGCTGAAATCTTTCGAATTACAAAGTATTAAAATGAAAACAGAGATTAGAAATTCTGTAGGAAGAGGTTAGAACACTTGCCTTAGATGAGTTTGATTCCCAAATATAGGGAGTTGATGCAAAACCTCAAACAAAGTTTCCACTTCTTCTTCTTCTCCTTCTTCTTCTTCTTCTCTTCTTCTCTTCTTCTTCTTCTCCTTAAACTAACGTTGGCTGCAAAGTTTCTTTTTAATGGTGCTTTAAATTACTTAGGTTTGGCTCATGCTAAAATAGTGAGGTGGCAAGCATGCATGGGAGTTTAGGTGTCAACTTTAGAATAAATACAAGTGACTCATCCTTGTTAATGACACATGTCCTCCATTTTATTTTATTTTATTTTGATTTACTCAATTCGGAATATTCTATAAATCATATCAAAATTTTATTATTTACTCTTAGGTCCTTAGCCATAAAATTTAATATAATATTATTTTAACAAAATTATTTAAATAATCCTCATATTTACAAACAAGCATTTACTATTTTTTTTTTTTTAATGGGGGATGTTACACTCTCCCCTCCTTAAAATAAAATTTAGTCCTCTAAATTTGTCATACCTCTTTCTGCCAAATGATGAGGATAAACCAGATTTGTAGTCAAGGAATCCCCAACAACAGTAGTTACTTGTAGCAAATAAACCAGTGGTTTAGGTTGAAAGCCCAAGTGACAAGAAAAATATTGTGAAACAAAAGACAAGTTGGAGCCAGGATCAAACAAAACTTTTGCAATTCTATTAGAAACATGTAGAATACCTTTAACCACTGATTTAGAGGCTCTAGAATCTTGTTTTGTGATAGCATATACTCTAGCATAGGCTGTCGACTTAGGGAGTAGTAGCTCTTTCTTCTTGTTTAGTGGGCAGTCTCTGATTTTATAATCTAACTTTCCACAGGCAAAATAGGCTCTAGTCACCCGAAAACACTCACTTGTTTCATGATTACGTCCACATTTTGTACACGATAGAGTTCTTTGCGATGGAGTTCCTTTCTCAAATCTAGGTACCTTTACCTTCTCGTTACTTCTTTCTGCTTCATTTCCTCTCTTACTTTTACCAACAAACTTATCCTTGCTATTCTTGTCTCTGATTTCTTGGATCTCCTCCAAGTCTTTTCCAAGTATGAAAGCTCTTTCTACTACATCAGTGTATACCTGGAGTTTTAAAGCTGATATTCGGCTTCTTATTGCCAGCCTTAATCCTCTTTCAAATCTTCTTGCTTTCCTATATTCATCATCAATCATATGTGTTGCAAATCTAGAGAGCTCGGTGAATTTAGACTCATATTTGACTACTGTCAATTTTCCCAGGATGAGATTCAGGAACTCCAATTCATTCTGCTCTCTGATACAATCTGGAAAATATTTATCATTAAACTTTTCTGTAAATACCTTCCAAGTGATTGGCTCTTGTCGAGCTTCATAAATCCTCTTCATGGTTCGCCACCAGTGCTCAACCTCTCCTTCTAGCATGAAGGTAGCAAGAGAAACCTTTTTATCATCTGGGCAATTTAAAACATCAAATATTTTCTCCATCCCCATCATCCATTGTTCTGCTACCATTGGATCAGGCTCACCACTAAAACTGAGAGGACTAAGCTTCTTAAACTGTTCAATTCCCAACCCAGTCTGGTTTGAATTCCCAACTTCATCATTTTTTCCTTGTCGGACTTGTTGTTGCATTACTTATGTCATCGCCTCTAGAGTTTTCATAATTCCACTCAATTAATTAGAAGTAGATAACAAGAGAACCAGATGACCTCGTCATCCTTGCTTCCTAAAAATAATAAAAGAAAACTTTTGATCAGTCTCTAAATCGAAATCACTAAACCTCAAAATTTATTACACATCTAGCATATCAAAATTCTTAGAAATCCTCAAATCATGCTCTGATACCAACCTGTCATGCCCCCCCGAATTTTCCCATTTAGGAGGTGTGACCTTGTCTAAAATCAATAATATTATAATTCATCATCAATTTAATCCAGGATCCAATCTAATAATTTGAGGATACTAAGAATCATTCAAAAATCAAAATTCATAATTCATAAACATGTACGTTACATAAATCATAATCCACTTCACTCAGAGATTCATAAAATCCAAAGGCAACTCAAATAAACATCAACCACTACACAAATCCATAATCGTAGAAGTATATACAATCACAAAAAGATAATATTTTACCATGAGTTCATATCCTTATACAACTTAAACTTATCATTCCATACACATGAGCGGTCCTTTAAACTTTTACAACACATAAGTATCAACAGATCCTTAACATTACATCAGAAGTAAATTATACTATACAACAAAAACCTATCATCCAACCAAGATTAGCTTAAAATTCTTCTAGTCTTTCACTACTTTAGCCCAATTCTAGCTTTTCAGTGCGTGGCAAGCTACCCTGAAAAATTTATATAGCAACGGGGTGAGCATAAAGAGCTCAGCAAGCGTCTAACATATCCATGGCGATAGGAGAAGTTCAAGCAGGCTTAGTATCAAGATACAAAAGTAGAAATATAAGTGTTCATTTGAAATCATCTCATTTAATATAGAATCACAAAGGTTTACCTCATTCAAACACAAGCATTAGACATAACAATAGGAGAAGGGAAATTGGAGCATTTCATTGGCAAAAGAAATATTTAGGCATGTATCAAATGGCACATGAAGCATTTAGGCGCATATCAAAGGCGTAAGAGTGTTTGGGGGCATGATAATGACAAACGAAACACTTCAAAGTATAACAAGTGAACCGAATAATAAACACAAGCTTGTATGACATTTTTGATGTAGCATGCATTCCATTTTTATCCAAAGCATAATATGAACTCATAAACAAAGCTTTGGATATCATATCAATAAACATAAGGGCGCTGTGGGACCACATACATAATATGATTCATCCATTTCTGGATGACCACCAAGCATAAGTCTCCCATGTCTGGGAGCTCCATCCACCCACGTCTGAGTGAAGTCAATGGGGCGTGCAGAGCAATCGCGGGCTCTAAGCATGACTCCCTTTACCATTTATGGCAAAGGTTCACAATATCCCACAAGACACCAGAGTACAAAAGGGTAGTATGAACAATAACATTGACACATATCAGAAGCACATGCGGAACAACGAAGATATGCATATGCCTTTATCAAACAAGGAAATGCAAACAAAGCATTACATAATAAATTTCAGATATACAATAATTTTAGGATGAACAATACAAGAACTTCAAAGACTAATATAAAGCTCAATTGAAGAAGAATTTAGTAGAAATCAAATTTCCAATAGGATGAAAATTGAATAGGCAAACCCCAACAAAGTTTTGAATTCTGAAAGAATTTGAATGGTACATTTCCTGAATTTTTTGAGTGACCAAACATACTCCAAATCACTAAATATAGATATCATTGGAAAGCTGTATCAATCTATATTCGGATGAACTCAGATTTATAATTTTTTGAGTTCATAACAGGAAGTTACAGCAAATAGAGTAAAGGAAGGTCAGAATTGATCATCCCTGTTTTACAGACTTGATAGAATCAATTTAAACAGATGTTTCAGAAGGCAAACATAATTCAAAATTAATAAAGAATATGTCAAAAGAAAGATATGCGAATCTAGTTTCAAAAAAATCAAGTTTTACATAATTCAGAATTTCTACTAGAGAGTTATGAGCAATTTAGTAATAGAAGGGCAGAATTGATCATCTCTGTTTTGCAGAATGGATAGAGTCAATTTAAACAGATGTTTTAGAAGGCAAACGTACTTCAAAATTACTAAATTATATGTCAAAAGAAAGATATGTGAATCAAATTTAAAAAGAACAAGATTTGCATAATTTAGAATTTTCACTAGAGAGTTATGTGTAATTTAGTAACAGAAGGTCAGAAATTTCAGTCCCTATTTTACAGAATTTGTAAGGTTAATTGAAACAGAAGTCTTAGTAGGCATTTAGACTCCAAATCATTCAATCTCAGTTTTAATAGAAATTTATTTGAGTCTACTTTCAAATGGATTAGGCTTTGCCTAAATCAGAGTTTAGTGCTAAAAGCTAGATCCAAAACAATGTATAGAAGTCAACATTACCGAAAAATTTCAGATTCATGGCTTTGTATCAAGAGGAAAGAAAGGTTTGGTACTAAGCTGAAATATTTTGAATTACGAAGTATTAAAAGGAAAACAGAGATTAGGAATTCTGTAGGAAGAGGTTAGAACACTTACCTTAGATGAGTTTGATTCCCAAATATAGGGAGTTGATGCAAAACCTCAAACAAAGTTTCCACTTCTTCTTCTTCTCTTTCTTCTTCTTCTTCTTCTTCTCTTCTTCTCTTCTTCTTCTCCTCAAACTAATGTTGGCTGCAAAGTTTCTTTTTAATGGTGCTTTAAATTACTTAGGTTTGGCTCATGCTAAAATAGTGAGGTGGCAAGCATGCATGGGGTTTAGGCGTCAACTTTAGAATAAATATAAGTGACTCATCCTTGTTAATGACACATGTCCTCCATTTTATTTTAATTTATTTTTATTTACTCAATTCTGAATATTCTATAAATCATATCAAAATTTTATTATTTACTCTTAGGTCCTTAGCCATAAAATTTAATATAATATTATTTTAAAAAAATTATTTAAATAATCCTCATATTTACAAACAAGCATTTACTAATTTTTTTTTTTTAAATGGGGGATGTTACAAAGAGTCCTATTAGGAGTTAGGGTTTAGAAGCCCTATAAATAGTTATGTATTCCACCTCTTTTCATAAGTAATCAATGAATCTTTTCTGCAGCCTTTGAGCAGCAACTTGGAGGGAGGAACCCCTATAGAGTTCCAAGGAGGCCGATCCCCTAAAGAGATCAACTCCAAGTTTAGAATCTGCAAGGGTTCTAACACCTGGTATCAGAGCAGCGTTCTTGGTATCTCGCTGCCCTTCCACAGCCATCCATCAACCCTCCACAACCGTCCAAAGCAATTCTCACGATTTCTTAAAAGATCGTCGCCGAATTCCGCCATCATCTCCACCACCGCAAATCATCCTTTGATCTCCCCGTGAATTGCAACAGATCCAAAACTTTCATCCATAGTCCTAAAACTCTACTAAACCACAACTTCAAACTGCACCCAAAATAGCCACATAATAAGCCTAAACCGTAGCCTACATCCACCAATCCACCAACCCTTTCGACCATCACCTCTCTCAATCAATACATGCCTTTAACCCGACAACAAAAGAGAGATCTTAACATCATAGATTTGATGGCATATACTATGGCATCTGAGGAGGTAATCAATGCTAAATTTGAAGCCTTCAAGGCGCGAATGGAGGATAAGATTCAGATGCTCTTTACCGAACTCAGATTGGGCCGACCACTAAGCCCGAAGAAATCACATCAGGGAGAGAGCTTTGCCCAATCGCACCAAGCCCAAAGATATGACTTCCAAGAGAGGGGAAGCTCTATGACCAACCCCAACTATCCTTGCATGAGAGTGGATTTCCCTAGATGGGAAGAAGGAGACCCAATTGGTTGGATCTCGCGCGCGAAGGGATATTTTCGGTACCATAAAACTACGGATGCATCTATGGTGAAAATTGCAGCTATAAATCTTGAAGGGGATGCTATACAGTGGTTTGAATGGTTTGAACATACTTATGGAGTCCTTTCATGGCGACAATTCAAAGAATTACTACTGATCCACTTCAAACCAACCGATTACGAGAATATTGACGGACAACTAGCAAAGATCCGATAAACCTCTACAATTAAGGAGTACCAAACCAGGTTTGAAAGGTTATCTAATCAAACTCATGATTGGTCTAAAAAACAGCTATTGAGGACCTTCATTGAGGACTTGAAGCCAGAGATCCGAGGAGAAGTTAAAGCGCGACAACCATATACGTTTATGGCAGCCATCTCTTTCGCACGACATCAAGAGGAGCAATTGAACCATAAAGCTCAGAGGACTAGGGTCGCTCCTCAACCATTAATATTGAAGCCCTCAGCCACCCTACTATCGACCAAGTCTCTACACCAAAGAGGTTAATAAGAGAAGAGTTTCGGGAACGATATGCGAAGGGGTTATGTTGGCATTGTGACGAGCCGTGAAGCCGTGAGCATCGCTGTAGTAAAGGGAGACTTCTTATGATTGAACCAATAGAAAAAGAGGTCATTGAACATATAGAAAAGAGCCTTGAATATGAAGAAGAAGATGCAGAAGAAGAGCCACTACCGACCGAAGTTACGGTACATACACTAGCCGGCTACTCAAACCCGCAAACGATGAAAGTTGGAGGCCTTCTCAAACAACAACCGATCACTGTTCTCATCGACACGGGTAGTACTAATAACTTTCTAAAGAGTAAGGTTAGTATCCAGATGGTCTTATGTTAGGACTCTAGCTTGGAGAGTCCTAATTGAGAGGGACATTGCTAGGACTCTAGCTAGGAGAGTCCTATTTGAGAGGGACATTCATGTAAAACCTACCTAAGCCGACTCTTATTAAAAAGGTGAAGAGGCCAGCTAGGGTTAGGAGGTTATTTCTTAGAGAAGAATTAGGAGTTGTAAGGGAATAAGAGTCTTAAGTAGGAGTCCTATTAGGAGTTGGTTAGAAGTAGGAGTCTTGAGTAGGAATCCCATTAGGAGTTAGGGTTTAGAAGCCCTATAAATGGCCATATATTCTTCCTCTTTTCATAAGCAATAGATGAATTTTTTCTACAGCCTTTGAGCAGCAACTTGGAGGGAGGAACCCCTATAGAATTCCAAGGAGGCCGATCCCCTAAAGAGATCGGAGCGGCACTAAGAGGGGGGGTGAATTAGTGCAGCGGATTAAAACTTCGATTTTAATCAAAATCTTTCGTACGTTAAGAACGAAACTTGAGAAATTTAACTTGAAGGCGTGTTCTTAAAGTTGCGCAGCAAGAGCAATAAGGAACTAAAGCAGTAAGAAGATTTGCAGTAATGTAAATGACAATAATAAAAAGCAAACCAGAGATTACGCCGATTTTTAGAGTGGTTCGGTCAAATGACCTACTCCACTTGCGAGGCCCCTCTTCGATGAGGCTCCCACCTTCCACTAGCAAGTCTCTTGAAATGGAAGGGTAAACACCCCTCTTACAACCTTTTACAAGCAGCTCAACCTCTTAAAATTTTCAATAAGAAAGAAGGAGGAGAACTCTCTAGCAAATTGAAAACAAGACTTGCTAAGACTTTCTAAGACTTTTCTCTCAATCAAAATGCTTCTCAAAAGTTGTAACCTCAGCTGAGATTTGAGGGGTATTTATAGGCCTCAAGAGGATTCAAATTTTGGGCTCCAAAATTTGAATTCTCTTAGGGTTCCCGGTGCTGGCGGTTCCACCGCCCAGCCAGGCGGTGCCACCGCCCAGCGCTCGGGTGCTGGACGGTGCAACCGCCCAGCCAAGGAGGTGTCACCGCCCAGCACTCGGGTGCTGGGCGGTGCCACCGCCCAGCCAGGCGGTTCCACCGCCTGGCTTTCCGATTCATTGGTTTGGCTTATTTTTCGCCCAAACCAAATTTGACTTTGGGCCCAGTTGGCCCCTAACCAGGATATAGGATTATCTCTTAATCCTAATCCTAATTACAGGTGAACTATATAACAAAAACATCCTAAGCAAGTTTTTTTAACCGCGAACGTCGAGTCTTGTTCCGGCGAGCTTTCCGACGAACTTCTTCCGACGGACTCCCTGCAAGCTCCCAATCTTTGTGATGACTTTAACGAGTAGCCGAGCCTTCTTGGTGATCTCCGCGAGCCTCCGACGATTTCTTCGGCGAACTTCCGACACGTTCCCGATTTCTTCTCGGACGGTTCCGGCAGCATCTCCGATGATTCTTCGGTCTCTTAAACGTCCATCGAGCTTGACTCCGGTATCCTTGCTTTATGTTTTCTGGTTATCGTAGTTAATCCTGCACACTTAACTCAATAATATGGATTAGATCAAATAACCCATCAATTGATTTTATCATCAAAATCCGAGATTCAACAATCTCCCCCTTTTTGATGATGACAATCAATTGATGACGGAGTTAAACGTAACTCCCCCTATCTATATGCCATATTATGAGAAGATAAAACACTTGAATTTCATCATTGAATTCAAGTATAAACCTGTAAGCTCTAACCGTAGAACTTATCGTTATTCTCATTAAGCATAATGTAAATGCGAAACTTTGATGAAAATCATAAGTTAAATGATACTGGACGAGTTTCGCCACGATAGAAGATAAAGATTTTCAATATAAATTTCATGATATCAATCTTGTGATATTTTCAGGGATTTGCAAGTTATATAAGACATTCATATCACAAATTTCATATTAGCCATGCTATCGTTCTGGTGTAAGTCATCACTTCTCCCCCTTTGTCATCAACAAAAAGAGACAAGCCAGCTAATTGATGATCATAGAAAAAGGTTTAGCATTTATCAAGGTTCTTCATTCAAATTTTCCAGAAATAGTTTGTCCAAAAGACATCATCATCTATGCAGATTAAGACAGTAGTTTTCTAAAGGAAAGATCAGTTATCGTACAATCGATGACAAACATGAACTTGTTTTTGAACAGCAAACAGGACAGAAAAAAAATACATCAATTTAATCCTTAGGAGGTAATCCACAGTGCTGATACATGATATCTATTTTTTCATTCATCTGTCGTAGTGTCTTCAAAATTTCAACTTGTTGATTCTGAATTTGTTCTTGCTGTGATTTGATCTGAGATAGCTCCGCCATAATGATATCTTCAGAGGAGGAAACAGGAGCTGAAGGTGCTGCTCCAAAGGGACTAGGAGGAGGAGATTCATTTCCCATAAGAATTGGTGTTTCGGGTTGTTCTATTTGTGTAGGAATTGGATCCGTTCTTCTAGGTTGCCTAACCCATATGCCATTGCTAAAAGTGCACCTAAGTTTTTTTAGCAGGTTTTTATTTATTATGTTATATCGATCATTTTGAATAGATTCTTCATTGGGTGGAATGCAAATGTCATAGGCATGAAGAATTCTAGTGATTAACCTCCCATAAGGCAATATAGTATCCTTAGTCATAATTTCCTGCATGTGTTGGCGAATCAAGTACCCGAAACAATTATGCTGACCGGTCATAATCCAATACATGGTTCCTATCTCTAACTGACTTACTTCGTCAAGATGAAATTGTTTGGGGAATATGATGCTTGTGATAATGTGATGAAGAATTTTAGAGTTGAAAGGCATTAAGTGTTCACAGCTCTTGGGTAGGAAGTCAAGGTTTGGATTTGCAAAAATTGTATTCACGGCTTCGGAATAGGTTGCTCCTATTTTTTTGACGTCCCATTTACCTTTAAAATAGCAACCCCTATCTTTTTCAGTTATGCCAATTAGCTCACAAATGGTGCTGTCAAAAATTCTAATGGGTGTTCCTAGAATGTAAGTGCTTAGGCTATCATTGTCTTCATATAGGTTGGTATAGAACAATCTCACTAACCGTGGATAGATTGGTTCATCTATTTGTAGTAGAGGTAGAGCTTCTAGTTGAGCAAACCATTTAATTGGATCTAAGTCTTCTAGTTCATCCAAATCAATGTATTTTCCTTTATGGACACATCGTATTTCAAATTTTGGAAAGCTAAGGGCTACCTCTTTTGATCTAAAAAGGTCATGGTTATATGAATCTCCTTGAATCCTTATTCCTTTTGATCTCTTTGGAGCCATTTTCTAGACAGGATGATGATATCAATTGTTAAAAATAAGCAAGAGAAAGAGAAAAGAAAGGAGGGATTTCAAGAGTTACCTCGTGGAGATTGTGTTGAGAGATGGAAGGCTTGGACCACCAAGAATCCTTCTCCAATGTGTCTAAGAGTTAGAATGAGGGTTAGAAGAAATTAGGAGTGGGTTTTGAGAACTCTCTCTTCGGGTTGGGGGCGGTGTCACCGCCGGCCCTAACCCTTTGGGTTAATAAGGGTCGCTCGGTCGGTGCCACCGCCAAACCGAGCGGTGCCACCGCCTGGCGCCCGAGCGCTCAGGCGGTGCAACCGCCAAATCTGGCGGTGCCACCGCTGGCATCCCGTGGAGGAAAAAATTTTCTTCCTCACCCCTTTTTTTTTTGTTTGCTTCCCTCAAGATAATAAGTTATATTTTAATGGATCATTTTGAATTGAAGAAGAAATCAAATTCATAAAAGAGAGGAAAAGAACGAGTCATTTTTCGTGAATCTCATTTTAGGGACAATTTAACATGCCTAATTCCCTTCTAATGAATTCAAATTGATCTTCGTTCAGAGCTTTTGTGAATATATCTGCTAATTGATGCTTTGTGTCAATAAATTCTAGAACAACATTATTGTTAAGGACATGATCGCGTATGAAATGATGCCTAACGTCGATGTGCTTAGTTCTAGAATGCTGAATTGGATTTTTAGTAAGACATATGGCACTAGTATTATCACATTTTATGAGAATATTTTTAAAGTGAATTCCATAGTCTTCTAATGTATTTTTCATCCAAATGACTTGTGCACAACATGCACTTGCAGCTATGTATTCGGCTTCTGCCGTAGATAGTGCAACTGAATTTTGTTTCTTGGAAGTCCAAGAAACAAGTGCATGTCCTAAAAATTGGCATGTTCCGGATGTACTTTTTCTATCTATTCTGCATCCACCAAAATCGGCATCCGCATAGGCTATTAAATCAAAATTTTCAGATTTTGGATACCACAATCCTAAATTTGAAGTTCCTTTAAGATACCTAAATATTCTTTTAACACTTTTAAGATGAGATAATTTAGGATTAGATTGAAACCTAGCGCAAAGTCCTACACTAAACATAATATCCGGTCTAGTCGCAGTGAGGTAGAGTAGACTACCTATCATTCCCCTATATGTTTTTTGATCGAAACTTTCACCATTTTCATCCATATCTAACTTAGTCGCAGTACTCATAGGGGTGTTTATTGCTTTTGAATTATCCATGTTAAATCGTTTTAACAATTCTAATGTGTATTTAGATTAGTTAATAAATATACCATCCTTAAGTTGTTTGATTTGTAATCCTAAAAAGAAAGTTAATTCACCCATTAAACTCATTTCAAATTCAAGACTCATACATTTGGCAAATGATTCACATAGTGATTCATCCGAAGAGCCAAACACAATATCATCAACATAAATTTGCACAATAAGAAAATTATTTTCAAAATGTTTAATAAACAATGTAGTATCAACCTTGCCTTTGGTAAAATTATTTAAAATAAGAAAGGAACTAAGCCTTTCATACCAAGCTCTAGGAGCTTGTTTTAAGCCATAGAGAGCTTTAGTCAATTTGAATACATGATTAGGAAGAAGAGAATTTTCAAATCCGGGAGGTTGTTCGACAAATACTTCTTCGGAAATAAAACCATTCAAGAAAGCACTTTTAACATCAATTTGAAATAGTTTAAAATTATTACTATTAGCATAGGCAAGGAGCATCCTTATGGCTTCTAATCGAGCCACGGGAGCGAAGGTTTCTTCGTAATCGATACCTTCTTCTTGGTTGAAACCTTTGGCCACTAATCTAGCCTTGTTTCTAACCACAATACTATTTTCGTCTTGCTTGTTTCTAAAGACCCACTTAGTACCTATGACTAAGTGGTCACTTGGTCTAGGAACAAGCTTCCATACCTCATTCCTCTCAAATTGGTTCAATTCTTCTTGCATTGCAATGATCCAAAAATCATCTTTTAAGGCTTCGTCAATGCATTTAGGTTCAATTTGAGAAAGGAAGGCGGCGTTAGCACAAAAATTTTTGAAAGAAGAACGAGTTTGAACCCCTTTTGATGTATCTCCTATAATTTGCTCTTTTGGATGAGCATCTACATACTTCCATTCTTTTGGTAAAGAAATTTCGGAAGAAGATGCATTCAAATGGCTATTTTGAGGAGAGGGTTCATTTAAATTCAAATTATCAAAACCAAGATCATCATCAAAATCATTTTTCTTTAAATCGGAAATTTCATTAAAAACTACATGAATAGACTCTTCAATTACTAAAGTTCTTTTATTAAAAACCCGAAAAGCTTTAGAAACGGAAGAGTAACCAAGAAAGATGCCTTCATCGGATTTAGCATCAAATTTTCCTAAAGCATCCCTTTCATTTAAAATAAAGCATTTACAACCAAAAACTTTAAAATAGGAGATGTTTGGTTTTTTGTTATTCCATAATTCATAGGGAGTTTTGGATAAGGATGGTCTTATTAGGACTCTATTCATGATGTAGCAAGCCGTATTTACAGCTTCGGCCCAAAAGTACTTAGGTAAACTTTGTTCATTCAACATAGTTCTTGCCATTTCTTGTATGTTTCTATTTTTCCTTTCAACTACTCCATTTTGTTGAGGATTTCTTGGAGTTGAGAAGTTGTGATTGTACCCATTACTTTCGCAAAAATTTTGAAATTCACGGTTTTGGAATTCACCACCGTGATCACTCCGAATTGATGAAATCATGAAGCCTTTTTCGTTTTGAGTGAGTTTACAAAATTTAGAGAAACACTTGAAGCAATCACTTTTGTGAGCTAAGAAATAGGTCCAAGTATATCTAGAGTAGTCATCCACAATCACAAAAGCATATTTGCTTCCACCTAGACTTGTTGTATCAATTGGTCCAAATAAGTCCAAATGGATCAATTGTAATGGTCTAGTAGTGCTAATTTGATTTTTTGGTTTGAAGCTTGTTTTTATTTGTTTGCCTAGTTGACATGCATCGCATACTTTGTCCTTAATAAACTTTAAATTTGGAATTCCTCGTACTAATTCTTGAGATGAGATCTTAGATATTGTTTTCATGCTTGCATGGCCTAATCTCCTATGCCAAAGCCAAGCATCATCATTTACGACGGAGAAGCACATTTCATTACTTAGTTCATCAAGATTGATGGTATAGACATTATTTTGTTTTAAAGCAATCATAGTCATGTTATGATTTGGTTTTTCAATAATGCACATATTTGATTCAAATCTAACGATGTAACCTTTATCGCATAGTTGACTAATACTCAAGAGATTATGTTTCAATCCATCAACTAGTAAGACATCATCAATGGAAAAATTAAATTTGTTACCAATAGTTCCCTTGCCAATGATTTTGCCCTTGTTGTTGTCTCCGAAGGTAACATACCCTTCTTCTTTGCTAGTGAGCATAGAGAAATGAGATGGATCTCCAGTCATATGTCTTGAGCATCCATTATCGAGATACCATCTCTTGCTCCTAGCTTGTGGGTTTGTCTACAAAAGAGGATGATTTTTAGGTACCCATTTGATTTTGGGTGCCTCAAAAATTGACCCACTAACTTTGTTATTTATGATTGAATTCTTTATAGTTCCTTTAGGAACCCATATTAATTTTTGTGAACTAATCTTCCTAAATGGGCATTTGTAGGCAATATGTCCGGATTTGCAACAAAAGTTGCATTTCATATAAGAGGAAACATGTAATGTAGGTCCTTTTATGAAAGTGGTAGGATTTTGATGCAATCCTTTTACAAATCCAATTCCATTTCTATTTGCGATGTGACCCTTGTGTGCAAGGATCATATCTAATCCTTTGCTACCAACCTTAAACTTGTTTAAGGTTTCCTTAAGAAGCAAATTTTCATTTTTTATTGCTTCTAAGTGCTCACACTTAGAGCATGGAGGAGTTTGAATATTATCAAACTTATCTTGTAGCAAAGCATGCTCTTTCTTTAAGATACTTAACTTCTTGCTAACAGTTCTACATTCATCAAATAATTCATGAAAAGCGATAGAGAGTTCTTCAAAAGATAAATCTTCATTAAGTAAATCACATACCTCTTCTCCTAAAGCCATTAGCGCGTAATGAGCAACTTGCTCGGTGTTGGACTCCTCTTCTTCGGATGTGCTTGAATCATCCCACGTTGCCTTGAACGCCTTCTTCTTTGATGTCTTCTTTTTGGCTTGAGGACAATCGTTCTTGTAGTGTCCCGGTTTTTTGCATTCATAGCAAATCACTTGGTCCTTCTTTTGTTCAAATTTATTTTTTGTATTATTTTTAAATCTGTTCTTTCTTAAATATTTTTTAAACTTTTGAGTCAAAAGTGCAATGTCATTGTCACTGTCCTCATCACTTGATGTTCCTTTCAAGTGGTCTTCTTGTGATTTGAGTGCCATATCCTTCCTGTTCTTTGGAAGGGGGTTCTCGAGCTCGTCATGAGCTTGACATGTCATTTCGTAGGTCATTAGAGACCCAATGAGTTCTTCAAGAGGGAATGCTTTAAGGTCTTTGGCCTCTTGAATGGCCGTAACTTTTGGATCCCAACTTTTAGGGAGGGATCTTAAGATTTTAGTTACTAGTTCAAAGTTAGTAAAATCTTTACCAAGAGCTTTGAGTCCATTGATGACATCCGTAAACCGGGTGTACATGTCTCCAATGGACTCACTTGGTTTCATTCGGAAAAGTTCGTAAGAGTGCACAAGGATGTTGATTTTGGACTCTTTCACTCGGCTAGTGCCTTCATGAGTGACCTCAAGAGTTCTCCAAATATCAAAAGCCGAATCACACATTGAAACACGATTAAATTCGTTTTTGTCTAGTGCACAAAACAAGGCATTCATAGCCTTTGCATTTAAAGCAAAAACCTTCTTCTCCGATTCATTCCATTCGCTCATCGGAAGAGAAGATTTTTGAAATCCATTCTCGACAATAGACCAAAGCTCAAAGTCCATAGAAATGAGGAAGATTCTCATGCGAGTCTTCCAATATGTGTAATCCGACCCATTAAACAAAGGTGGTCGTGCAATAGAATGGCCCTCTTGCATGCCGGAGTAAGTCATCTCTCTTGGGTATTAAACCAAATATGAGAGATAACCTTGCTCTGATACCACTTGTTAGGATCGGAGCGGCACTAAGAGGGGGGGTGAATTAGTGCAGCGGATTAAAACTTCGATTTTAATCAAAATCTTTCGTACGTTAAGAACGAAACTTGAGAAATTTAACTTGAAGGCGTGTTCTTAAAGTTGCGCAGCAAGAGCAATAAGGAACTAAAGCAGTAAGAAGATTTGCAGTAATGTAAATGACAATAATAAAAAGCAAACCAGAGATTACGCCGATTTTTAGAGTGGTTCGGTCAAATGACCTACTCCACTTGCGAGGCCCCTCTTCGATGAGGCTCCCACCTTCCACTAGCAAGTCTCTTGAAATGGAAGGGTAAACACCCCTCTTACAACCTTTTACAAGCAGCTCAACCTCTTACAAATTTTCAATAAGAAAGAAGGAGGAGAACTCTCTAGCAAATTGAAAACAAGACTTGCTAAGACTTTCTAAGACTTTTCTCTCAATCAAAATGCTTCTCAAAAGTTGTAACCTCAGCTGAGATTTGAGGGGTATTTATAGGCCTCAAGAGGATTCAAATTTTGGGCTCCAAAATTTGAATTCTCTTAGGGTTCCCGGTGCTGGCGGTTCCACCGCCCAGCCAGGCGGTGCCACCACCCAGCGCTCGGGTGCTGGACGGTGCAACCGCCCAGCCAAGGAGGTGTCACCGCCCAGCCAGGCGGTTCCACCGCCCAGCCAGGCGGTTCCACCGCCTGGCTTTCCGATTCATTGGTTTGGCTTATTTTTCGCCCAAACCAAATTTGACTTTGGGCCCAGTTGGCCCCTAACCAGGATATAGGATTATCTCTTAATCCTAATCCTAATTACAGGTGAACTACATAACAAAAACATCCTAAGCAAGTTTTTTTAACCGCGAACGTCGAGTCTTGTTCCGGCGAGCTTTCCGACGAACTTCTTCCGACGGACTCCCTGCAAGCTCCCAATCTTTGTGATGACTTTAACGAGTAGCCGAGCCTTCTTGGTGATCTCCGCGAGCCTCCGACGATTTCTTCGGCGAACTTCCGACACGTTCCCGATTTCTTCTCGGACGGTTCCGGCAGCATCTCCGATGATTCTTCGGTCTCTTAAACGTCCATCGAGCTTGACTCCGGTATCCTTGCTTTATGTTTTCTGGTTATCGTAGTTAATCCTGCACACTTAACTCAATAATATGGATTAGATCAAATAACCCATCAATTGATTTTATCATCAAAATCCGAGATTCAACATATACAAGGGTTCTAACACCTGGTATCAGAGCAGCATTCTTGGCATCTCGTTGCTCTTCCACAGCCATCCATCAACCCTCCACCGCCACCCAAAGCAATTCCCACAATTGCTTAAAAGATCATCGACAAATTCCGCCGTCATCTCCACCACCACGGATCATCCTTTGATCTCCCCGTGAATTGCAATAGGTTCTGGTTTTCTACCTTACTGCTACTGCAATATAGTTATCCTTATTTGAAAATCCCAAAAAAATTATTCCTATATTGCTGCATAAACTTTTCGTCATAAAGTTTTCATCTCTATTACGAAAGATACATTACAGAATTCCAACCGTATAGCACCGTTTGTTTGATCTTACTACTATATTTTTTCTATCCAAATCTCTACGAAATTTTTATGACATCTTTGACACTTCCTAACAGCAGATTTCCCTTTGGTTTTGTCAAAAAATTCTCATTATAAAGCACTGATATTTTACGTCTAATCTGCTATACTTGAAAATCTGCACTGTAAAATTTCAGCCGCATAGCACTGATTGTTTGATCTTGATACTACTTTGTTTCTATCCAAATCTCTACGAAATTTTTATGATAGCTTTGACACTTCCTAATAGTGGATTTCCCTTTAGTTTCATCAAAAAATTCTCAATATAAACTACTGATCTTTTATGTCCAATCTGCTATACTTAAAAATCTGTGCTGCATAAAATTTCAGCCGCATATTGTTGCCTTAACCCATCTATTTGCAATCTTTTTTGAATGAAATTTCTAATACACTTCATAGACCATTTTGGCTTTCATCTAAGATTGATCTATTAAGAAATTCATCTCTAAAAACGATTTTGTGTTGTTGCAAAATTTCGTTGTCACCCGCTGAAATTTTTCGGTGAGAATTCTGCAATCGCAACTTGCACCAATTTCCTTGCTGTTATACTGCCGAAATTTTCTTGATTAAATTAGATATCCTTGCTATCATATAAACTGTGATTTTGCAAGTCTTTGGTGGAAATTACGTCAAGAAACCGTTGTTTCTTCAACGACAATTCTACTCTTACAAGACAGCACATACTTGCTGTAACTTCCACTGATTTCTATCAAACCTTTGCTACCATCTACCACAGATCCAAAACTTTCACCTACAGCCCTAAAACTCCACCAAACCACACCCTCAAACTGCACCCAAAACAGCCACAAAACAAGCCTAAATCGTAGCCTGCATTCACCGATCCACCAACCCTTTTGACCATCACTTCTCTCAACCTATACATGACTTTAACCTGACAACAAAAGAGAGATCTTAACATCATAGATTTGGAGGCATATACTATGGCATCTAAGGAGGTAATCAATGCTAAATTCGAAGCCTTGGAGGCACGAATGGAGGATAAGATTTGGATGCTCTTTATCGAACTCAGATTGGGCCGACTACTAAGCCCAAAAAAATCGTATCACGGAGAGAGCTTTGCCCAATCGCACTAGGCCCAAAGAGATGAGTTCCAAGGGAGAGGAGGCTCTATGACTGACCCCAACTATCCATGCATGAGAGTGGACTTCCCTAGGTGGGAAGAAGGAGACCCGATTGGTTGGATCTCGCGCGCGGAGCGATATTTTCAGTACCACAAAACCGCGGATGCATTTATGGTGAAAATTACAGCTATACATCTTAAAGGTGATGCTATATAGTGGTTTGACTGGTTTGAACATACTTATGGAGTTCTTTCATGGCAACAATTTAAAGAAGGACTGCTGATCCGCTTCAGACCAACCGATTATGAGAATATTGACGGGCAACTAGCAAAGATCCGACAAACCTCCACCATTCAGGAGTACCAAACCAGGTTTGAAAGATTATCTAATCAAACTCATGATTGGTCTCAAAAATAGCTATTGAGGACCTTCATTGAGGGCTTGAAGTCGGAGATCCGAGGAGAAGTTAAAGCGCGACAACCGTATACGCTTATGGCAGCCATCTCTTTCACACGACATCAAGAGGAGCAATTGAACCATGAAGCTCGGAGAACTAGGGTCGCTTCTCAACCATTAATATTGAAGCCCTCAGCCCCCCCTACTATCGACCAAGTCGCTACACCAAAGAGGTTAACAAGAGAAGAGCTTTGGGAGCGATATGCGAAGGGGTTATGTTGGCATTGCGACGAGCCATGGAGCCGTGAGCATCGCTGTATTAAAGGGAGACTTCTTATGATTGAACCAGTAGAAGAAGAGGTCATTGAATATCCAGAACAGAGCCTTGAACATAAAGAAGAAGATGCAGAAGAAGAGCCGCAACCGACCGAAATTACGGTACATACACTAGCTAGCTACTCAAACCTGCAAACGATGAAAGTTGGAGGCCTTCTCAAACAACAACCGATCACTGTTCTCATCAACACGAGCAGCACTAATAACTTCCTAAACAGTAAGGTGAAACTGTTGCTACAGGACCAAGAGATAATTGCAGATTTCTTCCTCCTCCCTCTTGATGATCATGAGGCTATACTCAGAATTAAATGTAAGGAGAAACAGGTGATACTGCACGGGAAACATGGGGGCGACGTAACGACGATTTGCACACAATAAATGGAGAAGGTTTTGCATAAAGCATGCAGCGGCTTTTTGGTACAACTTGAGCAGCAAACTAAGGGAGAGCCAACAAAATTTGAAGATCCAAATCTACTTCTTTTGCTTACTGAATTTTCAGATATATTTGACGAACCGCGCAACCTACCTATTACCCGTCGGCATGATCATTGTATAATGATTCTTCTAGGCAAATCTCCAGCAAATGCTCAGCCATATCAATATCCACAACTCCAGAAGGATGAAATAGAAAGGATTGTAAAAGAGATGCTCAAAACAGGAGTTATTCTGCCATGTTGCAGCCCCTACTCTTCACCGGTACTCCTCATACAAAAGAAGGATGTAATATGGCGATTATGTGTTGATTACCGAGCTCTCAATGGCATAACCATCAAGGATAAATACCCTTTTCCAGTAATAGATGAGTTGCTAAGGGAGCACAAATCTTCATAAAGCTGGACCTTCGATCCGGGTATCATCAAATACGAGTATGTGAAGAAGACATACCGAAAACCACCTTATGAACACAAAACAACCACTATGAATTTTTGCTTTCTTCAAAAGAAGGTGGAATATCTTGGGCATATCATATCAGAGGAAGGTGTGGTAGTAGATCCCTTCAAAATTGGAGCAATGCAAAACTAGCTGACACTGAGGAACATAAAATTGCTACATGGCTTTCTGGGTTTAACAGGCTACTACTGCAAGTTCGTGAAAAACTATGGAGAGATCAGTGCACCACTTACTTTCATACTGAAAAAAGATGTTTTCCAATGGTCGGACAGAGCCTCCGCTGCCTTCAACAAACTTAAGACAGCCATGATGACGACGTCGGTGCTAACACTACCAGATTTCAATCGACCCTTCATTATTGAGGCCGATGTATCTGGAGTCGGAATTAGAGCCATTCTCATGCAAGATGGTCGACCACTCGCATACACTAGTAAGGCATTATCTCCCTCCCATCAAAATAAGTCAACATATGATAAGGAGATGTTTGCCATTGTGCACACAGCAACGAGATGGAGACCCTACTTGATTGGTCGACAATTTCAAATTAAAACCGACCATAAAAGCCTTAAGTACTTTTTGGAGCGAAAGATATCATCCCCTAAGCAGCAAAAATGGGTAACAAAACTTCTTAGATTTGATTATGAAATAACTTACAAAAAGGGGAAAGTGAATGTTCTTATAGATGCGCTTTCGCAACTACCCGAGCAAACTGAAGTTTCGACCGTTTCACTTCCGACCAGCGACTTCCTTGAGGACATTAAGATGGAATGGCAGGAAGATTCAGAGACTAGTAAGATTATAAAAAAATTGGAGGAAGCACCAAGCCCCATGGCTCATTACAATCGGGACTCAAAAGAATTATGCTATAAGGGATGCATTGTGCTTGTGACAAATTCTACTTGCATCTTCAAGAGTAGATTTTGGACAAAGTTATTCCACATGCAGGGTATTAAATTAAAAAAGAGTACGGCATATCACCCACAAACCGATGGCTAGATGAAAGTTATAAATAGGTGCTTGGAGACAGCCCAAAGCCATCCATCAAATAAGACTACCCAAGGAGAACTCCAGACCTAGCCAAGTGCCATTATTGATCGACGGATCATAACTCGACGACGATGACCCACTAATGAAGTGCTAATACAGTGGGCGAACCTACCAATAGAAGATGCCACTTGGGAGAACTATGACGACTTGAAGATCAAATTCTCAAAATTCATGAATCATCAACCTCGAGGACAAGGCAGATTTGAAGAGGGCGGGTCTGTTAGGACTCTAGCTTCGAGAGTCCTAATTGAGAGGGACATTGTTATGACTCTTATTAAAGAGGTGAAGAGGTCGACTAGGGTTAGGAGGTTATTTTTTAGAGAAGAATTAGGAGTTGTAAGGGAACATGTGTCTTAAGTAGGAGTCTTATTAGGAGTTGGTTAGAAGTAGGAGTCTTGAGTAGGAATCCTATTAGGAGTTAGGGGTTAGAAGCCCTATAAATAGCCATGTATTCCTCCTCTTTTCGTTAGCAATAGATGAATCTTTTCTGCAGCCTTTGAGCAGCAACTTGGAGGGAGGAACCCCTATAGAGTTCCAAGGAGGCCGATCCCCTAAAGAGATCAACCCCAAGTTTAGAATCTACAAGGGTTCCAACACCTTACCTATCGAGAATTGTAACAGGTTTGACATTAAGGTCGCCAATGGATGGATTTTGAAGTATGAACGTAGGCGTCCGCAAGTGAAACTGTTGCTGATCATGAGGCCTTACCAAGAGATAATTGCATAATTCTTCCTTCTCCCTCTTGATAATCATGAGGCCATGCTCATAATTAAATGGTTGACGACATTAGGTGATATTTTTTATAATTTTATGCAACTAATTATGAAATTTTACAGTAAGGAGAAATAGGTGATACTGAACGGGAAACGTGGGGGCGACGTAACGACGATTTGCACACAACAAATGGAGAAGGTTTTGCATAAAGCATGTAGCAGAGTCTTGGTACAACTTGAGCAGCAAACTAAGGGAGAGCCAATAGAATTTCAAGATCCAAACCTACTTCCTTTGTGTTAGGACTCTAGCTAGGAGAGTCCTAATTGAGATGGACATACTGTTAGGACTCTAGCTAGGAGAGTCTTAATTGAGAGGGACATTAATGTAGGAGGTTTTTTCTTAGAGAAGAATTAGGAGTTGTAAGGGAATAGGAGTCTTGAGTATGAGTCATATTAGGAGTTGGTTAGAAGTAAGAGTCTTAAGTAAGAGTCCTATTAGGAGTTAGGGTTTAGAAGCCCTATAAATAGCAATGTATTCCTCCTCTTTTCTTAAGCAATAGATAAATCTTTTCTGCAGCCTTTGAGCAGCAACTTGGAGGGAGGAACCCCTATAGAGTTCCAAGGAGGCCGATCCCCTAAAGAGATCAACCCCAAGTTTAGAATCTGCAAGAGTTCTAACACTTGGTATTAGAGCAGCGTTATTGGCATCTAGCTGCCCTTCCACAGCCATCCATCAAACCTCCACAACCGCCCAAAGCAATTCCCACAATTGCTTAAAAGATCGTCGCCAAATTCCACCATCATCTCCACCACCGTAGATCATCCTTTGATCTCCCCGTGAATTGCAACAGGTTCTGGTTTCCTACCTTACTACTGCTGCAATTTAGTTATCCCTATTCAAAAATCCAAAAAAAAATTAAAAATTCGTTCCTATATTGCTGCAAATTTTCATCGTAAGTTGCTGAAATTTTTCGACGAGAATTCTGCTATCGCAACTTACACCAATTTTCTTGCTGTTACTACCTAAATTTTCTTGATTAAATTGGACATTCTTGTTGTCATATAAACTGAGATATTGCTGTCAATTCCCTCCTCAAATCTCTCAAAATTTTTATGGAGATTTCGTCGAGAAACCGCTGTTTCTTCGACGATAATTATGCTCTTACAAGATAACACAATTCTGCAGCAAACTTTCACTGATTTCTATCAAACCTATACATGCCTTTAACCCGTCAACAAAAGAGAGATCTTAACATCACAGATTTGGAGTCATATACTATGGCATCTGAGGAGGCAATCACTGCTAAATTTGAAGCCTTTGAGGCACGAATGGAGGATAAGATTCGGACTCTCCTCACCGAATTCAGTTTGGGCCCACCACCAAGCCCGAAGAAATCACATCAAGGAGAGAGCTCTAACCAATCACATCATGCCCAAAGAGATGACTTCCAAGAGAGGGAAGGCTCTATGACCGACCCCAACTATTTGCGCATGAGAGTGGACTTCCCTAGATGGGATGAAGGAGACCCAATTGGTTGGATCTCGCGCGTGGAGCGATATTTTCGGTACCATAAAACTGCGGATGCATCCATGGTGGAAATTGCAGCTATACATCTTGAAGGGGATGCCATACAATGGTTTGATTGGTTTGAACACACTTATGGAGTCCTTTCATGGCGACAATTCAAAGGACTACTGATCCGCTTCGGACCAACTTATTACGAGAACATTGACGGACAACTAGCAAAGATTCGACAAACCTCCACCATTCAGGAGTACCAGACCAGGTTTGAAAGGTTATCTAATCAAACTTGTGATTGGTCTGAAAAACAGTTATTGGGGACCTTTATTGAGGGCTTAAAGTCGGAGATCCGGGGAGAAGTTAAGGCGCGACAACCTTACACGCATATGGCAGCCATCTCTTTCGCACGACTTCAAGAGGAGTGATTGAACCATGAAGCCCGGAGGACTAGGATCACTCCACGACCTACAATACTAAAGCCCTTAGCCCCCCCTACTATCAATCGAGTCCCTGCACCAAAAAGGTTAACAAGAGAAGAACTTCGGGAGCGATCTGCGAAGGAGTTATGTTGGCATTGCGAGGAGCCATGGAGCCGCGAGCATCGCTGTAAAAAAGGTAGACTTCTTATGATTGAACCAGTAGAAGAAATAGTCATTGAACATCTAGAAGAGAGCCTTGAACAAGAAGAAGAAGATATGGAAGAAGAGTCACAGCCGACCGACATTACGGTACACGCACTAGCCGGCTACTCAAATCCGCAAACGATGAAAGTTGGAGGCCTTCTCAAACAACAGCCGATCACTGTTCTCATCGACACGGGTAGCACTAATAACTTCCTAAATAGTAAGATTGCTGCTCGGATGACACTGCATATTGAAGGTTGCAGCAAGTTCGATGTAAATGTTGCCGACGGTAGAATCCTAAAGTGCGACTTGTTGAATCTCGGATTTTGATGATATAATCAATTGGTGGGTTAATTGATCTAATCCATATTATTGAGTTAAGTGTGCAGGATTAACTACGATAATCAGAAAACATAAAGCAAGGATACCGGAGTCGAGTTTGATAGACGTTTAAGAGACCGGAGAATCATCGGAGATGCTGCCGGAACCGTCCGAGAAGAAATCGGGAACGTGTTGGAAGTTCGCCGAAGAAATCGTCGGAGGCTCGCGGAGATCACCAAGAAGGCTCGGCTACTCGTTAAAGTCATCATAAAGATTGGGAGCTTGCAGGGAGTCCGTCGGAAGAGTTCGTCGGAAAAGCTCGCCGGAACAAGACTCGACGTTCGCGGTTAAAAAACTTGCTTAGGATGTTTTTTTTATGTAGTTCACCTGTAATTAGGATTAGGATTAAGAGATAATCCTATATCCTGGTTAGGGGCCAACTGGGGCCAAAATCAGATTTGGTTTGGGCGAAAAATAAGCCAAACCAATGAATCGGAAAGTCAGGCGGTGGAACCGCCTGGCTGGGCGGTGGCACCGCCCAGCACCCGAGTGCTGGGCGGTGACACCTCCTTGGCTGGGCGGTGGCACCGCCCAGCACCCGAACGCTGGGCGGTGGCACCGCCTGGCTGGGCGGTGGAACCGCCAGCACCGGGAACCCTAAGAGAATTCAAATTTTGGAGCCCAAAATTTGAATCCTCTTGAGGCCTATAAATACCCCTCAAATCTCAGCTGAGGTTACAACTTTTGAGAAGCATTTTGATTGAGAGAAAAGTCTTAGAAAGTCTTAGCAAGCCTTGTTTTCAATTTGCTAGAGAGTTCTCCTCCTTCTTTCTTATTGAAAATTTGTAAGAGGTTGAGCTGCTTGTAAAAGGTTGTAAGAGGGGTGTTTACCCTTCCATTTTCAAGAGACTTGCTAGTGGAAGGTGGGAGCCTCATCGAAGAGGGGCCTCGCAAGTGGAGTAGGTCATTTGACCGAACCACTCTAAAAATCGGCGTAATCTCTGGTTTGCTTTTTAATATTGTCATTTACATTACTGCAAATCTTCTTACTGCTTTAGTTCCTTATTACTCTTGCTGCAATACGCCTTCAAGTTAAATTTCTCAAGCTTCGTTCTTAACGTACGAAAGATTTTATTAAAATCGAAGTTTTAATCCGCTGCACTAATTCACCCCCCCCCTCTTAGTGCCGCTCCGATCCTAACAAGTGGTATCAGAGCAAGGTTATCTCTCATATTTGGTTTAATACCCAAGAGAGATGGCTTACTCCGGCATGCAAGAGGGCCATTCTATTGCACGACCACCTTTGTTTAATGGGTCGGATTACACATATTGGAAGACTCGCATGAGAATCTTCCTCATTTCTATGGACTTTGAGCTTTGGTCTATTGTCGAGAATGGATTTCAAAAATCTTCTCTTCCGATGAGCGAATGGAATGAATCGGAGAAGAAGGTTTTTGCTTTAAATGCAAAGGCTATGAATGCCTTGTTTTGTGCACTAGACAAAAACGAATTTAATCGTGTTTCAATGTGTGATTCGGCTTTTGATATTTGGAGAACTCTTGAGGTCACTCATGAAGGCACTAGCCGAGTGAAAGAGTCCAAAATCAACATCCTTGTGCACTCTTACGAACTTTTCCGAATGAAACCAAGTGAGTCCATCGGAGACATGTACACCCGGTTTACGGATGTCATCAATGGACTCAAAGCTCTTGGTAAAGATTTTACTAACTTTGAACTAGTAACTAAAATCTTAAGATCCCTCCCTAAAAGTTGGGATCCAAAAGTTACGGCCATTCAAGAGGCCAAAGACCTCAAAGCATTCCCTCTTGAAGAACTCATTGGGTCTCTAATGACCTATGAAATGACATGTCAAGCTCATGACGAGCTCGAGAACCCCCTTCCAAAGAACAGGAAGGATATGGCACTCAAATCACAAGAAGACCACTTGAAAGGAACATCAAGTGATGAGGACAGTGACAATGACATTGCACTTTTGACTCAAAAGTTTAAAAAATATTTAAGAAAGAACAGATTTAAAAATAATACAAAAAATAAATTTGAACAAAAGAAGGACCAAGTGATTTGCTATGAATGCAAAAAACCGGGACACTTCAAGAACGATTGTCCTCAAGCCAAAAAGAGGACATCAAAGAAGAAGGCATTCAAGGCAACGTGGGATGATTCAAGCGCATCCGAAGAAGAGGAGTCCAACACCGAGCAAGTTGCTCATTACGCGCTAATGGCGTTAGGAGAAGAGGTATGCGATTTATTTAATGAAGATTTATCTTTTGAAGAACTGTCTATCGCTTTTCATGAATTATTTGATGAATGTAGAATTGTTAGCAAGAAGTTAAGTATCTTAAAGAAAGAGCATGCTTTGCTACAAGATAAGTTTGATAGTCTTCAAACTCCTCCATGCTCTAAGTGTGAGCACTTAGAAGCAATAAAAAATGAAAACTTGCTTCTTAAGGAAACCTTAAACAAGTTTAAGGTCGGTAGCAAAGGATTAGATATGATCCTTGCTCACAAGGGTCACATCGCAAATAGAAATGGAATTGGATTTGTAAAAGGATTACATCAAAATCCTACCACTTTCATAAAAGGACCTACATTACATGTTTCCTCTTATATGAAATGCAACTTTTGTTGCAAATCCGGACATATTGCCTACAAATGCCCATTTAGGAAAATTAGTTCACAAAAATTAATATGGGTTCCTAAAGGAACTATAAAGAATTCAATCATAAATAACAAAGTTAGTGGGTCAATTTTTGAGGCACCCAAAATCAAATGGGTACCTAAAAATCATCCTCTTTTGTAGACAAACCTACAAGCTAGGAGCAAGAGATGGTATCTCGATAGTGGATGCTCAAGACATATGACTGGAGATCCATCTCATTTCTCTATGCTCACTAGCAAAGAAGAAGGGTACGTTACCTTCGGAGACAACAACAAGGGCAAAATCATTGGCAAGGGAACTATTGGTAACAAATTTAATTTTTCCATTGATGATGTCTTACTAGTTGATGGATTGAAACATAATCTCTTGAGTATTAGTCAACTATGCGATAAAGGTTACATCGTTAGATTTGAATCAAATATGTGCATTATTGAAAAACCAAATCATAACATGACTATGATTGCTTTAAAACAAAATAATGTCTATACCATCAACCTTGATGAACTAAGTAATGAAATGTGCTTCTCCGCCGTAAATGATGATGCTTGGCTTTGGCATAGGAGATTAGGCCATGCAAGCATGAAAACAATATCTAAGATCTCATCCCAAGAATTAGTACGAGGAATTCCAAATATAAAGTTTATTAAGGACAAAGTATGCGATGCATGTCAACTAGGCAAACAAATAAAAACAAGCTTCAAACCAAAAAATCAAATTAGCACTACTAGACCATTACAATTGATCCATTTGGACTTATTTGGACCAATTGATACAACAAGTCTAGGTGGAAGCAAATATGCCTTTGTGATTGTGGATGACTACTCTAGATACACTTGGACCTATTTCCTAGCTCACAAAAGTGATTGCTTCAAGTGTTTCTCTAAATTTTGTAAACTTACTCAAAACGAAAAAGGCTTCATGATTTCATCAATTAGGAGTGATCACGGTGGTGAATTCCAAAACCGTGACTTTCAGAATTTTTGCGAAAGTAATGGGTACAATCACAACTTCTCAACTCCAAGAAATCCTCAACAAAATGGAGTAGTTGAAAGGAAAAATAGAAACCTACAAGAAATGGCAAGAACTATGTTGAATGAACATAGTTTACCTAAGTACTTTTGGGCCGAAGCCGTAAATACGGCTTGCTACATCATGAATAGAGTCCTAATAAGACCATCCTTATCCAAAACTCCCTATGAATTATGGAATAACAAAAAACCAAACATCTCCTATTTTAAAGTTTTTGGTTGTAAATGCTTTATTTTAAATGAAAGGGATGCTTTAGGAAAATTTGACGCTAAATCCGATGAAGGCATCTTTCTTGGTTACTCTTCCGTTTCTAAAGCTTTTCGGGTTTTTAATAAAAGAACTTTAGTAATTGAAGAGTCTATTCATGTAGTTTTTAATGAAATTTCCGATTTAAAGAAAAATGATTTTGATGATGATCTTGGTTTTGATAATTTGAATTTAAATGAACCCTCTCCTCAAAATAGCCATTTGAATGCATCTTCTTCCGAAATTTCTTTACCAAAAGAATGGAAGTATGTAGATGCTCATCCAAAAGAGCAAATTATAGGAGATACATCAAAAGGGGTTCAAACTCGTTCTTCTTTCAAAAATTTCTGTGCTAACGCCGCTTTCCTTTCTCAAATTGAACCTAAATGCATTGACGAAGCCTTAAAAGATGATTTTTGGATCATTGCAATGCAAGAAGAATTAAACCAATTTGAGAGGAATGAGGTATGGAAGCTTGTTCCTAGACCAAGTGACCACTTAGTCATAGGTACTAAGTGGGTCTTTAGAAACAAGCAAGACGAAAATGGTATCGTGGTTAGAAACAAGGCTAGATTAGTGGCCAAAGGTTTCAACCAACAAGAAGGTATCGATTACGAAGAAACCTTCGCTCCCGTGGCTCGATTAGAAGCCATAAGGATGCTCCTTGCCTATGCTAGTAGTAATAATTTTAAACTATTTCAAATGGATGTTAAAAGTGCTTTCTTGAATGGTTTTATTTCCGAAGAAGTATTTGTCGAACAACCTCCCGGATTTGAAAATTCTCTTCTTCCTAATCATGTATTCAAATTGACTAAAGCTCTCTATGGCTTAAAACAAGCTCCTAGAGCTTGGTATGAAAGGCTTAGTTCCTTTCTTGTTTTAAATAATTTTACCAAAGGCAAGGTTGATACTACATTGTTTATTAAACATTTTGAAAATAATTTTCTTATTGTGCAAATTTATGTTGACGATATTGTGTTTGGCTCTTCGGATGAATCACTATGTGAATCATTTGCCAAATGTATGAGTCTTGAATTTGAAATGAGTTTAATGGGTGAATTAACTTTCTTTTTGGGATTACAAATCAAACAACTTAATGATGGTATATTTCTTAACCAATCCAAATATACATTAGAATTGTTAAAACGATTTAACATGGATAATTCAAAAGCAATAAACACCCCTATGAGTACTGCGACTAAGTTAGATATGGATGAAATTGGTGAAAGTTTCGATCAAAAAACATATAGGGGAATGATAGGTAGTCTACTCTACCTCACTGCGACTAGACCGGATATTATGTTTAGTGTAGGACTTTGCGCTAGGTTTCAATCTAATCCTAAATTATCTCATCTTAAGAGTGTTAAAAGAATATTTAGGTATCTTAAAGGAACTTCAAATTTAGGATTGTGGTATCCAAAATCTGAAAAATTTGATCTAATAGCTTATGCAGATGCCGATTTTGGCGGATGCAGGATAGATAGAAAAAGTACATCCGGAACATGCCAATTTTTAGGACATGCACTTGTTTCTTGGACTTCCAAGAAACAAAATTCAGTTGCACTATCTACGGCGGAAGCCGAATACATTGCTGCAAGTGCATGTTGTGCACAAGTAATTTGGATGAAAAATACATTAGAAGACTATGGAATTCACCTTGAAAATATTCCCATAAAATGCGATAATACTAGTGCCATATGCCTCACTAAAAATCCAATTCAGCACTCTAGAACTAAGCACATCGACGTTAGGCATCATTTCATACGCAATCATGTTCTTAACAATGATGTTGTTCTAGAATTCATTGACACAAAGCATCAATTAGCAGATATATTTACAAAAGCTTTGAATGAAGATCAATTTGAATTCATCCGAAGGGAATTAGGCATGCTAAATTGTCCCTAAAATGAACTTCACAAAAAAAAAAGGACTCGTTCATTTCCCTTCGTTTATGAATTTGAATTCTTCTTTCTTCTTCAAATCAAAATGATCCATTAAAGTCTAAATTATGATCTTGAGGGAAGAAGCTAAACAAAAGGAAGGCAGAAACTTTTTTTTCTTTCCTCTACGTGATGCCAGCGGTGGAACCGCCAGATCCGGCGGTGGCACCGATTGGCGCTCGGGCACCAGGCGGTGCCACCGCCCAGTTTGGCGGTGCCACCGACCGAGTCACCCCTTTAACCCGAGGGGTTAGGGCCGGCGGTGACACCGCCCCCAACCCGAAGAAACACTCTCTCCCATTCCCTCTAACCCTCATTCCAACTCTTAGAAACATTGGAGAAGGATTCCTTGAGGTCCAAGCTTTCCATCTCTCAACGTAATCTCCACAAGGTAACTCTTGAAATCCCTCCTTTCTTTTCTCTTTCTCTTGCATATTTTTCACAATCTCATCATCATCTTGTCTAGAAAATGGCTCCAAAGAGATCAAAAGGAATAAGGATTGAAGGAGATTCATATAACCATGACCTTTTTAGATCAAAAGAGGTAGCCCTTAGCTTTCGAAAATTTGAAACCCGATCTGTCCATAAGGGAAAATACATTGATTTGGATGAACTAGAGGACTTAGATCCCATTAAGTGGTTTGCTCAACTAGAAGCTCTACCTCTACTACAAATAGATGAACCAATCTATCCACGGTTAGTGAGATTGTTCTATACCAACCTATATGAAGACAATGATAGCCTAAGCACTTACATTCTAGGAACACCCATTAGAATTTTTGACAGCACCATTTGTGAGCTAATTGGCATACCTGAAAAAGATAGGGGATGCTATTTTAAAGGTAAATGGGACGTCAAAAAAATAGGAGCAACCTATTCCGAAGCCGTGAACACAATTTTTGCAAATCCAAACCTTGACTTCCTACCCAAGAGCTGTGAACACTTAATGCCTTTCAATTCTAAAATTCTTCATCACATTATCACGAGCATCATATTCCCCAAACAATTTCATCTTGACGAAGTCAGTCAATTAGAGATAGGAACCATGTATTGGATTATGACCGGTCAACATAATTGTTTCGGGTACTTGATTCGCCAACACATGCAGGAAATTATGACTAAGGATACTATATTGCCATATGGGAGGTTAATCACTAGAATTCTTCATGCCTATGACATTTGCATTCCACCCGATGAAGAATCTATTCCAAATGATCGATATAACATAATAAATAAAAACCTGCTAAAAAAACTTAGGTGCACTTTTAGCAATGGCATATGGGTTAGGCAGCCTAGAAGAACGGATCAAATTCCTACACCAATAGAACAACCCGAAACACCAATTCTTATGGGAAATGAATCTCCTCCTCCTAGTCCCTTTGGAGCAGCACCTTCAGCTCCTGTTTCCTCCTCTGAAGATATCATTATGGCGGAGCTATCTCAGATCAAATCACAGCAAGAACAAATTCAGAATCAACAAGTTGAAATTTTGAAGACACTACGACAGATGAATGAAAAAATAGATATCATGTATCAGCACTGTGGATTACCTCCTAAGGATTAAATTGATGTATCTTTTTATTCTGTCCTGTTTGCGTTTAAGTGACGAACTTTGTTAAATGCTAATTTGAGTGACGAACTTTGTTAAATGCTAAACCTTTTTCTATGCTCATCAATATGCTGGCTTGTCTCTTTTTGTTGATGACAAAGGGGGAGAAGTGATGACTTACACCAGAACGATAGCAATGGCTAATATGAATTACAAAAACTTGTATGAACTTGTGTGATATGATTATCTTATATGCCTTGCAAAATCCTTGAAAATATTGTAAGATTGATTGATCATATTGAATGCATGTCTAAAATGTATAATCATGCAATTCAAGTTGAAAATCTTTATCTCTTGTCAATAGTAAAATTTGTCTCTTATCTTTCGACTTGAAAAAGATTTTCATCAAAGTTTCGCATTTACATTATGCTTAATGAGAATAACGATAAGTTCTACGGTTAGAGCTTATAGGTTTATACTTGAATTCAATGATGAAATTCAAGTGTTTTATCTTCTCATAATATGGCATATAGATAGGGGGAGTTATGTTTAACTCCGTCATCAATTGATTGTCATCATCAAAAAGGGGGAGATTGTTGAATCTCGGATTTTGATGATATAATCAATTGGTGGGTTAATTGATCTAATCCATATTATTGAGTTAAGTGTGCAGGATTAACTACGATAATCAGAAAACATAAAGCAAGGATACCGGAGTCGAGTTTGATAGACGTTTAAGAGACCGGAGAATCATCGGAGATGCTGCCGGAACCGTCCGAGAAGAAATCGGGAACGTGTTGGAAGTTCGCCGAAGAAATCGTCGGAGGCTCGCGGAGATCACCAAGAAGGCTCGGCTACTCGTTAAAGTCATCATAAAGATTGGGAGCTTGCAGGGAGTCCGTCGGAAGAGTTCGTCGGAAAAGCTCGCCGGAACAAGACTCGACGTTCGCGGTTAAAAAACTTGCTTAGGATGTTTTTTTTATGTAGTTCACCTGTAATTAGGATTAGGATTAAGAGATAATCCTATATCCTGGTTAGGGGCCAACTGGGGCCAAAATCAGATTTGGTTTGGGCGAAAAATAAGCCAAACCAATGAATCGGAAAGTCAGGCGGTGGAACCGCCTGGCTGGGCGGTGGCACCGCCCAGCACCCGAGTGCTGGGCGGTGACACCTCCTTGGCTGGGCGGTGGCACCGCCCAGCACCCGAACGCTGGGCGGTGGCACCGCCTGGCTGGGCGGTGGAACCGCCAGCACCGGGAACCCTAAGAGAATTCAAATTTTGGAGCCCAAAATTTGAATCCTCTTGAGGCCTATAAATACCCCTCAAATCTCAGCTGAGGTTACAACTTTTGAGAAGCATTTTGATTGAGAGAAAAGTCTTAGAAAGTCTTAGCAAGCCTTGTTTTCAATTTGCTAGAGAGTTCTCCTCCTTCTTTCTTATTGAAAATTTGTAAGAGGTTGAGCTGCTTGTAAAAGGTTGTAAGAGGGGTGTTTACCCTTCCATTTTCAAGAGACTTGCTAGTGGAAGGTGGGAGCCTCATCGAAGAGGGGCCTCGCAAGTGGAGTAGGTCATTTGACCGAACCACTCTAAAAATCGGCGTAATCTCTGGTTTGCTTTTTAATATTGTCATTTACATTACTGCAAATCTTCTTACTGCTTTAGTTCCTTATTACTCTTGCTGCAATACGCCTTCAAGTTAAATTTCTCAAGCTTCGTTCTTAACGTACGAAAGATTTTATTAAAATCGAAGTTTTAATCCGCTGCACTAATTCACCCCCCCCCTCTTAGTGCCGCTCCGATCCTAACACGACTAAAGATGCTCGCAGGTGAAACTATTACTACAAGACCAAGAAATTATCACCGATTTCATCCTCCTACCAATCGATGACTATGAGGCAGTGCTTGGTATAGAATAGCTGACTACACTAGGTGATGTCTCTTGGAACTTTTCTAAATTAATTATGAAATTCTACTATAAGGACAAACATATCATCCTACGCTGGAAGCGCGGAAGCAACGTTACCACTATTTCGACCCAACGAATGGAGAAAGTTTTACACAAGGTAAATGGTGCCTTTTTGATGCACCTATAGCAGCAACCAAAGGGGAAGAAAATAGAAATTGAAGATCAAAATCTTGCCTATTTGCTTACTGAATTTGCCGACATATTTGCTAAACCGTGCGGTCTTCCTCCTTCTC